>NC_084989.1:300000-600000 GCF_963691925.1 Scomber scombrus
TAATATATCTTTCTAACTAACTTTTTCTCTCACAGAATTGGTTCTCACAGTGTGCTGTCTGAGTATGTCAGTAATCAAATGGTATAGTGAAAAGCTGACTGTCACAGAGAGGGGAGCACAGCTCTTTTAAGTTCAAATAAGTAGCTTGTTGTGTACCTTTCTACAGTAAGAGAAAGGCCTCATTTCTGTTTTAACAACATTTCGCTTATGAGATATTGATGTGTTGATATCTCTTAAGTGTTGTGTTGTTTCATTTGCTGTGTGTTTTCTAAATGCCAAACACGTGTTGTCAAATTGATGATGTTTTCTAATTTACTTTAGTTTTGTCTGTTTGCGTGTGTTTTCTTCATTTGGACTGTGTTTGCACTTGTTATCCACTGTAGGTCTGTAGTTTGTTATTTTACATTTATGAAAATTCAGAAACACAATTAATTAGTTTTTTGTCCATCCTTTAATTCGAGCATTGGTCAACAGTGGGTGGCTCCACCCCCCAAAGGCTAGTACAGCTTAGGTCAAAGTTAAAGTTAGTCAACACACTACATACTCAATACAATGACATTAGACATTAGATAATGATTTCAGATTCTTCTTCTTTTTTTTTTCAAAATTCAAGTCTTTGGCCACATTCAGACCGACTAAATCTCGGGGTGATAACCTCGACCATCTTATTCCGATTCAGGCTCATCCTTTGCATGTCATCCTTTGGCAAGATGCAGCAATTAGCCATGCAAGCACTCATTTGTGGTGGATTATGTTGTATTTCTGCTCTTTACCTTGTGATAGTCCCGATGAAAGATAACATTGTTTCTGTCATGATAACTTTCCAGTTGAAAAATTCTGTTTCTATTATAAACTGCGGCGCTGTGTTTTGGTGTCTGATAACTCTATAAACTCATATATTGGCTATTCTAACTGGACTTCCTGAATTGTACTTCATTGTCTTACTAGTACATGAAGCAATATGTATGCAGAAATGTTTTAAGGCTGAAGGCCCATTAAGTGCCATATTTAACTTGTTTGTAGTATTGGATGTTTACTTATATTTTAATGTCTTTTTTGTAGCCTTCCCAGAGCAGATCCATACAAAGCAGCGGTACAGAGTTCTAGGAAACAGCCTGAATGTTGTGGTGGTGGCCAAACTCCTGCAGCAGCTAGTCTCCTAGCTCTCAGGAAAACTCTGGAGGAAGAGACCCCTCAGTCCTTGTGGATGATAATACATGATGCTCTCTGTCCAATGGCTGTGATTGACAATTCTTGTTGGGGATGTCAACTGGTCAAAATATACTTTATAATGACATCCCTACTGAACGGTGTAAATGACATGTTTCCTACGTGTATCTTCCAACAGTACATATCTATTTTGACTGAATGTGAATATATTTGTTTTTTATGATGAAATAAAAACCTAAATAACCTGTAAGGTACATTGTCTCGTTTTGTTTTTTACTAATTCTTTCAGATATTTTTTGATTCAGCAGTACTTAAAAATGTACAAATATCTATTAGTAGTATTTTATTCATGAAGGCTCCTGATGAAATATACAGGTGTCACCAATACTGTAAGGGTTTGTTTTTTCCTTTTATAATTGGAACTCTTGCATCTTGCACTTCTATATATTTATCCATTGTAGTGTCCAATGTTAGAATGTTGCATTACTGTTCAATCATGATAATTGCATTTGGTAAAGGCTATACTGAAGACTGTTTGGTTAGCATCTGCTGAGTTAATGTGATTTAATATGATCTTACTGATTGAATTCACTACACTGTAACCCATAGATGTAAAGTGTGAAACATGTAACCAAATATACTTATTTTTACATTAGTCTTAAAACAAACCATAATGGTATATTTTAAGGTTGAAACATCAATATCACAAAGATTGAAACATAAAGGGTGTATTTTGAAGAAGGGACTTTGTTTTAAAAGGAAAATAACTGAGGCAAAGGTTTGACAATAGTGGTGTTGGCAGAAAGTTTGAGAGGGCCAGGGAGAGGCTGTGTAGCAGAGAGCTTGTAAGTGGGGAGGCATCACTGAGGAGCCCTGACTGAGTGTCAGGACTGTCGAAGGGTGAGCTTCAAGGCCAGTGGTTGAGATAAGCCCGTGATGCGAGGCACAGTACAACAGTGAGACCAGGCACAAGACGAATGAGGCCTGTGTTCTTCTTACACAAATGTGTAAGAATTGTGTCACATGTATAAGTAGTGTCAAATCTATAAGGAGAGAATCAGGTATTTTTCCACAAGAACCTCAGACCTCAGCAGGTTTTTTACAGACCTCAGCAGTTTTTTAGGTATAAAAAGGGGACACCTATATTGTATGTTAGATCATTTTATCATAGACCTTGTCTGTGTGTGATCTCAGGTTTAGCTGCTGGCAATAAAACTCTACTGCACTCAACTGAGAAGCCTCCTGGTCATTTTTTGAACAACTGATAAGAGTCTGACTAACCAATTTTACCCCACACCATCCATTCATTCATTCTGCATATTGGGTTTGCCTTTATTTCTCTCCATATGCCTCTTTCATCTTTACATTAGAGAAAAAGGTGAAATCACAGAGGCATTTACTAGTATTTTCTTTTCTTCATGTTCAATGATCTGTGCAAACCATATTTCTTCCAGACAGTTGTTCAGTGTTTTCTGATCATGATGAACTTGCTGATGACTGTTAAACAGAGCTGCCATTATTGGCATATGATACGGTTAACAAATGCATGAGTTACTGTATGTACAAAAAAACAGTAGAATTAAGTCTATTTTCATTTGACTACTTGACAGCCACTCTTGACAGCAGAAAAAGAAAGGACTGCCAAGGATGTTTTGTCTCATCTCAGCTCACCATAGCTGCAGCCATTATCCTGTTATGAACATTCATGAGGCTGCATGGCTACAGAAGGCTAATAGAAAGCCACCACAAACTTCAAATAAGGAGACCACCTACTTCTGAATGGAATGTTCATAAATGCATGAAATAATAAAATAAAAAAAGTAATGTGATAAATGTGCCCAGTGTAACAAAGTAACTGATGCCTTTTAGTAGAAAGTATGCTGCATTATATTTAGCCTACTGTAGTATACCCAAGTCTGTTCTCCAGTAACTCTTCTTAATTTAATATATCTTGCTCAATTCAGAGTTACTCATGAACTACTTCCTCACTTTTCTCTTTTGTGTGTTCCTTGCCACTACTCACAATTCTGCAGGTTAAATCAGAAAAGTGACTGCTAAGAGACACACAAGCCCTGTTCTTATATTTAGTCAAGAGGTGAATAGTTTGAAATGTGTTGTATGGGACTCCCCCATTTATTGATGTGTACATCGTATGGTCGATTTATGGCTTCATTGTTATAACGTGTAGCCTAAATTGTCCTCTGAGTGGTTGCATTTTTGCTCTTAAATAGAATAGATTAGAAAGTCTTTATTGTCATTGTACAAAGCACAACGAAATTGAGATGCCGTCTTTAAAGTGCAGAAACAAAAATAAATAAATAATTACCATTATTTAATGCAGTTTAGTGCATTTATGGCTTTAGCGTAAAAGCTGTTGTGCAACAGTGTTTAAAATTGAAAGAGGATCCAGAGAACTTCTCCACTTAGGTACTTAAGCACACAGTTTGGTGAACATATTATGGAAACTCAGGATGATATTGACAAAGATCACTTAAGCCTGATATATTTTATTATAAGCAGCTTTCATAATTCAAGTCAACAGCACAAACATACAAAAGTCCAAACTGTGCAACTGCAAAGTGACATATTAAGAAAAGAGCAGTGAGAAACAGTGCTGCAGGGTTCCTCCAACTATCTGCAGGAGGACTGTGCAGTCACACTCAATGCACTCCACCTTCACTTCAGCCCTCTATGCTCTCATTTTGAAGGGTATAGGTTCAAACCGGAAGTACATGTTAGAATATGCAGTTTTTGTTTTTTTAAATAAAGCTTTATCAAGATTTTCAAGATTTCCAAAAAAAGCAACAGTGCCACCCAGTGACAATACAACACCAGCGCAAGACGTTATGAAATGTAGAACATTTTGAAATAGCTAGCTGAATAAAGAAAAACAGGCGAAAGCGCAAATCTTGGAGGTATATGCCTACTCAACTTCCGTTCACACATACATGAAATACAGTCTTCAGCTACCTACAACATGATCCTGTGTGTGTCAGTGTTGTTGAGAGCTGAACTCAGGTGTGATGAGGGATCATCAGCTCTTTCTCGTTTTTACTACTCAGCCTTTGGCAGTTTAGAAACTTGACACGGAAGTGTGGCTAAATACTTCAGAACAGGAAGTATCCTATTATGGTGTGGAGTCGCTCACTTAAACTTCCGGTAGGGTGTGAGCTTGGATCTAGGATCAGGGCTTCACAAACGGATCTATTTTCTTTTTCTATTCCTCTTTTGTAAAAGGTAAGCCTGGTCAGCACTGACCTCCCACGTCCTCTACAGATGACAGAATGACCGTTTTCTAAAGCAATTAACCAGGGGTCTGTTTGTTTCAGCCTTTTCAGAAAAATGTCCAAGTCTTTGAAGAAGATCGTGGAGGAGAGTAGGGATAAGAACCTGGCAGAGGTGGAGATGTGTGACAGAGGCATCACGAACATGTTGGACGTCCCGGGACTGTGTAAGTCTTCTTTTCTTACGTCTAGAAACAATGAGTCATTCCAGTACATTTAACCACAACAACAGCGACATCCGAGGAGCATTATTGTCAGAAGTTCGAGAACGCAGATACATATGTTTTAACTTCGTTAATTTATATGAAACAAACAGTTTTCATCCAGAATGTTAGAGAACACAGACCTCTGTTGGTCAGTGTTAATGACGTCACAGCGATGCGTCCAAACATAGAAGAAATACCACTCCAGTTTCTAATCTGTGTTCCCTAGCTAAATACATGTAGTGTGACGTCATGCAACAACTGAACACCGAGATGCTGTAAACACAAACAACAAGTCACATTGCAAACCGTTTTGGAATAAATATTAGTAGATGTCATTTCCTTTATTCTGGTGTCTTTTAACATGCGTTTTGACTCTTTGATCTGTACTGTGAGAAAAATGATGTCTACATTTTATAAGTACATCCAGAGGAAGAGTTTGGCCCAAGATCACATATTAGAAGAGCTAAAAGTATAGAAATGTATGAATTCATTTAATCACTGGAGTAATATACAGGTGAGATAGTCATTCGCAAATTCAGATTTTTTTTGGGTGGTGTGCACATGTGCTATAAGTGAGAAGCTTTCGATATCAGTGGAAAAAAATGGAGCGGAGTTTCATTGATTTTGTTTTTTTCTCAATAAACAAGCGGAACAGATTTAATAATGAAGCTCTGACAGCCCTATGAAAACAGTGCTGAGTGGATAGACTGATGTATTGTTTAAATACATGGTAAAAGTGTGTGTGTGGGGGGGGTCCAAACTAATCATTTAAAAAAGTTGGTGGGACTTGTCCCACCCTCGTATAATGGCAGCTACACCCATGTTGTAGCATATGAACTGTCTAATTAGACATATGCCAGCTGTAATAACAGTCAAATATATGTATGTATAGAATATTTGGTTTGGGAGATATGTTTACCTGCCCATGTGTGGTTGCTTTAGGATGCATTGGTCTCCTACCAAGGAGTGGGACTGTGGGAGGGGTCTGATCATTCTCCATCATGAGTTCACTAACCATCAACTGATATTGTTGCAAAACAAATAAAAATGTCTGTGCTGGCAGTGGGGATGAATATCGTTAGGATTGTATTGATAGTACTGCTCTTCTCAATACTTCTTATTGTTTCGGTTTATTAATCAATACTCTTATTAGTTATTTTTCATTATTTCAGAATTACTTTTAAAAAAACACATTATTTAAAATAAAAAAAGAGTAAATTAAAATGAGTTTGGAAGTGATTTCTATTTTAAATATAACTAAATATTGTTTTTAGAGCAGCAACAGTCACAGCAAAGTAACTATATAAATTCAGTATGTTACTGTAAATAAATGTAAAATGTTATGGAAATAGTCTAAATGTTATCCCTGACATCAAGATATTTAGCCTGTCAAAGATAACCCAATGATTACACAATCCTTTACAATATGGTCCAAAATAAGGCAACCGTTTGGACGGCCAAAAAGTTCTTTTGTTCTTTTGTCCCCCAACTACTTTTTTCCTGCCTCAATAATTGATGCTTCATTTGAGTTGTAAAAATGTAATGGAATTGGAACTATGAAAGCTCTTTACATTGATGGAATGTTCTCCTTAGTTTCGTATTAAATTGAGTCTATTACAAACTCAATTCCTCAGATTTCTCCAAATCCGCAGTTATTTTAGATCCAACACATCTGCCTTTCCTACACTGCCCGTCAATACATTTATACAATCTTCTCTTTCGACCCCTCAGCTAAAGCAGCAGTGTCCTTTTTATATGACTATTTATGTAGCAGAACACTTACCTAGTTATTTTAAAATCTGCTTTGTAGAATGATTTGGGATTGGACACAATAGACGACCAGTGGGAAGATGCTTTGGAGAATGTACACAACATCAGTATGCATTAGACAAGTACTACATCATCTTCATTATTCCAATATCTTAATGTACAGTAGACTATTTGTGACTGATGTATGCAGCTCCCTGCTACTCCGGAACACATGTTCTAACTCTGTCCTAAATGATCTAACTACTGGAAATCTATTTTCCCAACTCTTTCAGATGTTTATAGGCAGGTGATAGAACCTGATTCTTTGATTGCCATAATTTAATTGCCTCAAAGGAGAGGATAGTCCTCTCAGAGTAACTAATTACACAATTGCAGCCTTCTATAGTCTAATTCTCCTAAAATGGAAAAACACATAGCCTCCCAGTTCTATTTTATGATTAAGAGATGACCTACAGCAGTGAAAACTAGAGAAACTCAGGTTTATACTTTGTGGTTCCGCTGAAAAATTAGAGAAAATAGTGGTGTCCCATCCATTTTGAATTCTTAAGCAACTTTTTTTGTATAACGCAAAAACGTTATTTGCATTGAAGTTATCTGTAATACTGAAAACCAATAGACACAATTAATTAAAGAAGAGCTGCCAGGTGCTGGTAGAGAGAGGAGGGGCTAGTATGTGAGAGGAAGTGCCATCTCAGCCAGTAGCTCATTTTACAAGAATTTGCCAAATTAAAGATACACGACAAACTAACTCATTCAGAACCAGGTTTGGAAAGGACTGCCTCATCATTTCCCCTATGTTCACTGTGAACATGTTGGGTTGTTTAGTTAATGCCTGCCTATATTTAAGACAGCCATCTATCTATATATCTATCTATCTATCCATCTATCCATCTATCCATCCATCCATCCATCCATCCATCCATCTATCCATCTATCCATCTATCCATCCATCCATCCATCTATCCATACATCTATACATCCATCCATCCATCTATCCATCTATCCATCTATCCATCTATCCATCCATCCATCCATCTATCCATACATCTATACATCCATCCATCCATCTATCCATCTATCCATCCATCTATCTATCTATCTATCTATCTATCTATCTATCTATCTATCTATCTATCTATCTATCTATCTATCTATCTATCTATCTATCTATCTATCTATCTATCTATCTATCTATCTATCTATCTATCTATCTATCTATCTATCTATCTACATTTACATGTGTGTGTATATATACACACACATACACATACAGTGCTGTGAAAAAGTATTTGCCCCCTTACGGATTACCTATTTTTTTGCACATTTGGCACACTTAAATGTTCCAGATCATCAAACAAATTCTAATATCAGACAAAGACAACCCAAGTAAAAACAAAATGCAGTTTTTAAATGATGATTTCATTTATTAAGGGAAAAAACTATCCAAATCAACCTAGCCCTATGTGAAAAAGTAATTGCCCCCCCTTGTCAAATCATGAATTAACTGTGATTAACCACATTTTTTGGAAAGCTGAGTTCAATTTCACTAGCCACACCCAGCCCTGATTACTGCCAGACCTGTACAATCAAGAAATCACTTAAATAGAACCTGTCTGACAACATGAAGTAGGCTAAAAGATCTCAAAAAGCCACACATCATGCCGCGATCTAAAGAAATCCAAGAACAGATGAGAAACAAAGTAATTGACATTTATCAGTCTGGAAAGGGTTACAAAGCCATTTCTAAGGCTTTGGGACTCCAGTGAACCACTGTGAGAGCCATTATCCACAAATGGAGAAAACATGGAACAGTGGTGAACCTTCCCAGGAGTGGCCGGCCTACCAAAATTACTCCAAGAGCGCATCGACGACTCATCCAGGAGGTCACAAAAGAACCCAGAACAACATCTAAAGAACTGCAGGCCTCACTTGCCTCAGTTACGGTCAGTGTTTATGATTCTACCATAAGAAAGAGACTGGGCAAAAATGGCATCCATGGTAGAGTTCCAAGGCGAAAACCACTGCTGACCAAAAAGAACACAAAGGCTCGTCTCACATTTTCCAAAAAACACCTGGATGATCCCCAAGACTTCTGGGAAAATATTCTGTGGACTGATGAGACAAAAGTGGAACGTTTTGGAAGGTGTGTGTCCCGTTACATCTGGCGCAAAACTAACACAGCATTTTATACAAAGAACATCATCCCAACAGTCAAACATGGTGGTGGTAGTGTGATGGTCCGGGGCTGCTTTGCTGCTTCAGGGCCTGAACGACTTGCTGTGATTGACGGAACCATGAATTCTGCTCTCTATCAAAACATTTTGAAGGAGAATGTCCGGCCATCAGTTCGTGACTTGAAGCTCAAGCGCACTTGGGTTATACAGCAGGACAATGATCCGAAGCACACCAGCAAAGTCCACCTCTGAATGGCTCAAAAAAAACAAAATTAAGGTTTTGGAGTGGCCTAGTGAAAGTCCAGACCTGAATCCAATCAAGATGTTGTGGCATGACCTTAAACGGGCTGTTCATGCTCGAAAACCCTCCAATGTGGCTGAATTAAAGCAGTTCTGCAAAGAAGAATGGGCCAAAGTTCCTCCACAGCGATGTGAAAGACTCATTGCTAGTTATCGCAAACGCTTGATTGCAGTTGTTGCAGCAAAGGGTGGCACAACCAGTTATTAAGTTAAGGGGGTAATTACTTTTTCACATTGGTGATATAGGTTTTGAATAATTCTTTACTTTAAATAAATGGAATGATCATTTAAAAGCTGCATTTTATGTTCACTCTCATTGTCTTTTTCTTAAATTAAAGTTTCTTTGATGATCTGAAACATGTAAGTGTGACAAAAAAGCAAAAACAGAAGAAATTTGGTAGGGGGCAAATACTTTTTCACAGCACTGTATATATGTATTGTGTATACATACATACATACATACATACATACATATATATATACACACACACACACACACACACACACACACACACACACACACACACAATACTTGCTACTATTGCTATTTGCTATTATTGTAATGACTATTGTAATGATTTGAATCACTATTAGACACATTTAACAATAGCTTTTTTTTAATGAGCGAGTTAGTTTCTGTGCTGTGTTGACTTGCTGTTCCATGTCTTTTCAGTCACCCTTTCCAACATCACTCAGCTGGTCCTCAGCCACAACAAGCTCACAGGTAAGCTTTGCCTTTGTCCTCTGCGCTCTCACAGCTGCCAGCTAAAACTGTCAGCAATGAAATGAGATTTTTTTTTTTCAGTGACTGCTTTTATTCTGTAAATTGATGTCTAATAAACCCCTCCTCATTCAAACCCTGACACTTATCTGAATTGAATGTAACAACGGTAAAATGGTGTTCAGAATATTAGGAAGAAAAGCAAAGAAGAATTATTAGAAATATTCAAATTGTCTCATTTTCACAACATTTTTGCTCCTGTGATGGCAGTGTGAAGTAGTTTTAAAATAATTAAACACACCATTAAAATGTATACATATCCAGTCTATAACATTCCATAATATACCTGTGTAATTATAGCCTCACAGAGTTAATGATCAGTTCTGATTATTACATTAGTTCTGACATCATACAATTGGCCCAGACAATAACTTTGCTTATTTAATTTGTGATTCAAATATGCTGAATGTTGAGTTGTACTTTGAAAAAATGCTTCATGTCAACTGAGCATTTTGTAACCAAAATAGTCTAAGGTCAAAGGTATGATTACTATCCTTCATCTCTGGGTCTTCTTCCATGAAAGGAGCTGACTCATCACATGAACTTAATGCAGAGCTTTATTCATGTGATAGTAGGCAGTCATAGATAGGTGGTCATCCTACTTGATGACCTTTGACCTCCTCGCAGTGGGTGCTGTAAGTAGTTTTGGTCTTGTTTTCACAAACAGCTGATGTCTGTTTGTGCTATTCATTCAGTCTCTTATCCAGAGTCCTTACAATTGAATTGATGTAGTGTTAACAGTCTGTGGTTGTCGTCTGGTTTGAGTCCCACCAGGATCTAGTCGTCCTCATTGGTTTCACAGCAGGTCATCTGCAGAACATGCTCATATATATACAACTTCTCATTATCGCATGACTGGTGCCTTACTTTTATGTGAAGACACCTGTGCCAGCTCCATTGAGATAGTCAGAGTGTTTAATACTGCCAGAGTCTGTCACAGTCACAGTTTACTCATGTTGCCTCTCTCAAACCCTGACCTAACCCTGTATCAAAAAGTATGTTTGTATTGAGTGGACATCTTCAGTAACAGCTGGAGTGTAGTGATGTAATTTAGTTTTGCACCAGAAGAGGTCACCAGAGACACATCAAGAAACTCACACTAACATGTTATGAAGCAACATTTAACAACTGGATAACCTATATGCACTTCTATTTGTGTATTAATCATATACCATTTTAATACCGAAAGAGAATGTGTAGAATAAATAATGTTTCATTAGAAAACATTTTAAAGAGCCTCTCCAGAAATGTTTAAAAATGAATATAAAAAAAACAGCCTGGCTTTGAGTATTAATTTATGTCCGATAGTTAAAATATCTAAAACTTTGAACAACTGTTCTCCCTCATTGAAACTTTAACTTTAAGTTTCAGACTGGATGGTGATTGTCACATGAGGTGCTCATAGATGATCACAGAGAATTTTTAGCCTTTTAGAAAACTGAATGAAAAAACAGTCTTCTCAGCACATCGTTCTGCCTGGTGAAAAGAACAAGAAGCAAAACACATTTTTGAGTCTTGGGAGTATTTTAACTTATTTTTTCTCCCTTGCTTCTCCTTTCATTTGAGAAAGCAGAACTAGAGAAGTGGTTAAACCCAGAGTTTTCCTGCTTGCCTCCTTTCTCTCCACTGTGGCATCAGAGCTGAAGTATTTTTTCCTTATTGCAAACAATAAACATCTGCTAATTAAATAACATCATTTCACTTGTCAGTTTCATTTATTGTCAGTGGTCAGGGACATTTTCTTGTTAGTACAGTGTAACAGTAATATTCTATTCATTATCCTGGGGTCAGTACTTATTAGAAACTTGTATATAGAACTTTGTGCTCAGAAAAAATGGTGTGTTATGTGTATTGTGTTGAATAGAAATGACAGAGAAGGGTCATTGAATTACTGAAGACAACAAATGTTTTTGGCTCTCTGTCCATCAGTGTCATGTCTGGATGAATGAAAACATTTTATCTTTTGTAAATTAAGTGCAAAAAACCTTTAAAGGCCATCATGAGACCATGTGAAATGTTTTTTTTTTCCATCAAGTAAAATACGTATTAGAGATGCAGTTTTCCATCTGTACTTGCTAAAATGGTAACATGCTCCCCTTCTGGGGTGATGTCACAGTGTGTGTGTGTGTGTGTAAGAGAGACTTTGACTGTGAGTGTGTGTGTGCTGTTTTCTAATCTTCTGCTGGAGATGGATAGATTACATACATCTCACTCTGCTGGGTTATTTATAGCTCAGATCAAACAGAATAAATGGGGATAACATAATTGCCGTAGTTACCCACCTGCAGGCCCTCTCAAAGAACACTCAGTTCCTTGTAAAGTCAAACTCAGCTGTCCCACTCTGCCAGCAGCCTGTGAACGCAGCAGGAAATATCACTTTGTACTTTAGTGAAGTCTCTTACTCCACTCACTTTTATCCAATATAATTTGGTGATACTACAAATGCAGCTGCATTGTGTCAGATAGAATGGCGGTGATGTTTCTGCTGCTTGAAGGCAGTCAAGAGTTATAGTGTGGAAAGTCTTCCATTCAAAGGACTGCCCCCACTGCCAGGTGCTAACATGTCTGCACTGTGGTCATCACACTTTTTGTAGGTGATCATTTCCCATCACACTTAGACACCAAATGTCCCCTGTCATGTCTGTGCAGGACTGCATTGGTTTTCCTCCTCAGACACACCGATATACAAACCAATCATCAAGGAGCTCCTGTAGCACACTACAGGATCAAGGAGACCATATTGAAATCAATATCATATATTGTATGGAAGACCTTATAAATAGGGTAGATTTGTCCATCTGGACAGGAGATTGTGAAGGTGTGTTAATTGAGCTCTGGCCAATGGTCCACAGAGAGGTCTGCTAAATGAAATAGATTTCTAACATCTGTGAACCAGTAGGACCTTTAAATCTAGACGCTCCAGAGAGACCATCTTTATGGACTCTTTCTATTCGCTGTTTTGTTGTATACTAACCCCTGGTACCCTGTGTCCCTATTCCAACCCATATACTGATACTAATATCAGGACTGTTGGTATCTTTACAGCTTCACAGTTTGGATTTCTTAAGTTCATTTGCAACTCTGGTTTGGGGCCAGACATTGTATTTTGAAATGATAAACATAATTTGATGTCCTGAATTGATGAGCACAACAAATAATACTTATAATAATGTTAGGTATGCTCACAATGATAAATGTCATTGGATGAAGTGAGGACAATAACTTTAAATCAAAAACGGTTGGACTTTTTTATTCGCTGTTGATTGAAGAATTGCACCAATAAGACATTTCAGTGCTCGTATCAATAACTGACAATAAAAACAAATAATATATTATTAAAAATTCAAAAATATGAAGATGACTATTAATATATGCTTTTTATTTGACAAGTTTATTTTTATACATCAATGTTTACAGTAGAGAAAACATGTATTTATTGTTATGCTTTTTGTTACAATTGTCAAAAAATAAACTAATTAAATAGATTAATTCATATCATACCTGTTCTCCTTATGGACGTGACCCTTACAATCACTTTTCCTACTTTTGAACTGAGTAATGGTTACTAAGATCTCTCAGACACCACTGTTTAGAAGGGCTGCAGGTCTTTAGTGGTAAAGTGGCATCATTCACGCCTTGCTCTATACTCTGCTGCTCAGAGACTCACTGATGGAGGTACTGTTGGTAGAGAGAAGGAGCTGCTGATCTCAGCCTAAAGTCTTCAATAATTCAACTACTTGATATATTTAGTGAATTAGACTCAATCGTTACATATAATTTTACATTTGTTTTGAGCTCATTCAGTTTTCTATTAGCATAAGGAGCTCCGTATGGCTGTTGAATATATTGGCAGTGAATCATTTGGGAGCATATATGATATAGGGCATTTTTCCTGTCTTTATTTAAGTGTGGTTTTTCAATGTGAGAGCATGATTTATTGATTTCATGTTTAGATTTGAACCCTGCCCTCACACTGCTTCTGCTCAAACTGTCTCCTTGCACTCTGACTGCTTCTGGGCACCTGTGAATTGTCTGTTCTTGATTTCTGCTCTGCTCTCGGATTGTTTGTTTAACAATACTTTTAAAGTTTCCCAACTAATGGAATGCCAGGTTCAGTGTTGACCAATGAAATGATCTTTGCCTCGTTTAGGGCGTGTTCACTTCTTTATTTATTTATTTATTAATTTACTCTTTAACCAGGCTCATCCAATCCCACCCTCCAGGGCTTTATTAAATGTACTTCCTTTGCTTTCTTTACGACTTTTTGAATACATGACAGTTTATAAATATATATGTGTGTGTGTGTGTGTGTGCATATATATATATATATATATATATATATAAAAATACCAGTTTCTGTAGTTTTTTCTCTTACTATAGTAGCTTTAAAGCTCAGCCTCCTGTTGGTCTGCTAGAAGAGAAAACAATGTCACCTCCATGACTCAGGAGTGGAGTCTAACGGATCGCCAAAGTCAAGGACCTCAAGTAACTTTTTTTAAAATTTAATGGTGCTATTACTTTCTTCAAATTGAATTGGCTAAGTCAAATGTGCGGCACAAGAATATATCCATTGATAATATTTTCCTGGCTTTCTTTTGTATTTTCATGTGACCACTGTTGAAGATATACACTTTGAGCAGGAGCAGAGCAAATCTAAGTGCAAGCAGGAGTTGTTTGAGTGTGAGGGCATGAATTGAAGGAACAATGTACAAAATCTGAATGTGAAATCAACTAATCGGACTTCCGGTTGCACCTCCGACATGGCAGCAGCGTAAAGAGTGTGCTCCCCGACTTTAAATTTGGGACGCCCTGGATAAGTACCAGTAGGTAGATATAGTACGTGACAAATATCGAACAGAAAGGGCAAAGAGAATGACGAGAGGAAAATTGGGCAAAAAGTCTCAAAAACCTGAGTTAATCGTCGACGGAGACGTCGAACAGCATATGTTAGCATCAGAGCTAGCGGGAGAGGACCACGAGCTAACAGCGGCTGCACGGTCGAGGGAGACGAGCCCGAGCAGTGGAAAAGAAGTGGAACAGTCCAGTTAAGAAATGGCAAATTTGGAGACAATACTGCGAGAACTACGTGATTTCCGTCGTGAAAACACGGACACTCTCAAGGAAATTAAGGAAGAGCTCAGGGAAACAAATAACAGGATCGACAACGCTGAGACGCGGATAGCGGAAGACGAGGAGCGTCTGCAGCACATTGAGGACACCACGTTTGAACTGCTAGAGCTACAGAAACGGTTCGAAAACAGGCTGGTGGATCAGGAGGGACGGTCGAGGAGGGAAAACATCAGGATTCATGGGGTGAAGGAGGGAGCGGAGGACAACGCCAGCTCTATGATTGATTTCACTGAAACGCTTCTACGGGAAAAGCTGGCGCTGCCACTGTCTCTTCACCTTCGGATTGAGAGAGCTCACCGGGCTCTAGCGTCACGTCCCCCCCTGGATTCCCCGCCGAGATCCATAGTGGTGAGATTCATGAGCTTCAGAAACAAAGAAGAGATCATAAAGATCACACAGAAAGGAGGTTTTGAGTACGAGGGGAGAAAGGTGTTTCTCGACCATGATTATGATCCGGACGTACTGAAAAAATGCAAAGAATATACAGAGGCAAAAAAAGTTTTGAGAGAGAAGAAAATACACTTCCAAACACCATTTCCAGTGAAGCTAAGGGTGTTCTATGAGGGAGAGATCCGCATTTACAACATGGCTGAAGAGGCGACTACGGACATGGCGAGGAGAGGGCTTCAGGTGACAGTGGTGAAACCTATGGAGAGCGGCCTGGAGAGGATCAAGCGCCTCACCTGGCAGGTCAGCCGAGCAGAGAAGAGCCAAACACCCAGGGAGATAGATCCAGGATTTAAACAGAAACTGAAAGCCTTTAGGAGGAACTAAGGCAAGATGTGATGATCAAGTGATCTCAAACGGAGGACTGAGCAGCTTTTTTCACACTTGGACTGTAGATTTAGAAGCATTAACGTGAGAAACGGGCCCCCTCTTCTTGTTTTGATTTACTTAGCTTGGGTTATTCTGACAGACTATATCTACCTCTCTCTATATATTATTATTATTAAAAAAAAAAAAAAAAAAGTCAGGGCTACTTTTGAGTTGCATTTATTTACTTTTATTTGTAACTTGCTGGTCACAGTATGGACAAAGCTGACTGCAGCACAGAGGGCCCCCTTCTCTTTGAAGGAAGAGGTCATCCCTCAGAGCAGACTTTCCACCAGAACTCATTTAGGGTCAAAATGCAGACCACACATGGAAGTGGTTGTTGGCATCACCAGTTTTTTGGTGGATGTTTTTGGTTTTGGTTTTGTTCCGTTCAAGGCAGTTTACCATTGTAGTAGCATAAGGGGTATGTATGGAGTGAAAGAAGGGAAATAGTGAATATGACAACCCAGAAGAAATTACTCAAAATAGCTTCATATAATATGAATGGGATACTTAACCCAATTAAAAGGTCCAAGATACTAGGTAAAATGAGAAGGGAAGGGGTCCGAGTTGCTCTATAGCAAGAGACACACCTGTCAGAGAAAGAACATGAAAAACTAAAAAGAAATGGGTTTAACCAAGTATTTTTTTCATCTTGTAGCACAGGTCATAGAAGAGGAGTGGCCTTTATGGTATCAGGAAAAATTACTTTCGAAAAACTTTCAGAAATATCAGATAAACAAGAAGATATGTACTGATTAATAGGAGACTAGAGGGTGAATTGGTCACCATTCTAAATGAGTATGCCCCCCCAGGCTCAGACTGGGTATTTTACAGGCAACTGTTGGATAAGGTGGTATCAGAGGGGGAGGGTATTATGATTTGGGGAGGGGACCTAAATATCAGACTAAACCCAAAGCTTGACTGCTCAGCCAGTGGTACACAGAAACCAGGGATTAATAAGAAGTTTGTAAATTTAATGACAGAATTGGGTGTTATTGATTAAATCCTAAGGGGAAAGACTATACATTTTTCTCAGCACCACATCAGATATACTCCAGGATAGATTATTTTTTCATGTTCAGCAAGGACAGTTATAGGATTGAAAAGTGTGGAATCGGAATCAGAGACAGATCAGACCATAGTCCAGTATATATGACTCTGGCTATGTCAACAGAAACAAAATCAACACTTTGGAGGCTAAATATAAGTGTATTAAAAGGACAAATGAAGGAAGAGTTTATCAAAGAAATTCAGATGTATGTAAGGGAGAATGATAATGGTGAGGTGTCTCCCCCAGTACTGTGGGACGCGTGTAAAGCTGTGATTAGAGGAAAAGTAATTGCTAAATCAACGTATTTGAAAAGGCAAAAACAGGAAAAACTCAATAAATTAGAATCAGAACTTAAAAAACTGGAAAAAGAACATTCAAAAAATGTGAACGAGAGAATAAACCAAGATATCAAATTAAAAACAGAGATAAATGACATCTCGTCTACAAAGCAGGAAGTAAATCTACAAAACTGCTGACCTACAGATTAAAAAAGCAAAAGGGCAAATAATAACATTTATAAAATTAGGGATTCAGATAAAAATTTACCAAAATATAAGACCGAAGAGATATATAAATGTTTTGAATTATATTATAAAAATCTATATTCCCAACCAAAAATAAATAATAAACATCACATAGTCACATGGCCTTAAATTTACAAAAGCTGACAGAGGCCCAGAACTCAGCTCTGACAAAGGAAATCGCAGCAGAAGAAATAAAATCAGCTATTTCAAAGCTGAAGACAAACAAGGCCCCGGGTACTGATGGATACGCCTCAGAGTTTTATAAAGTGCTCAGAGAACCATTGATCCCCTTGATAAAGAATGCGTTTAATTGGGTGCTAAAAGAGGGAGAAATCCCAAACTCTTGGAGGGAAGCTTACATTTCGGTTATCCTGAAGGAAGGGAAGGACAAAATGGAGTGCTCTAATTATAGACCAGTTAGTGTTCTTAACCAGGACTACAGACTATTCACTGCTATTTTAGCTAGATGCTTAGAATTAATTTTACCAGACATAATTCATCAGGACCAGACAGGCTTTATTAAACAGAGACAGACACAAGACAACATCCAACGTACATTACATATTATACAAAACATTATTAAAAAACGAATAGAAGCAATAATATTAGGATTAGATGCAGAAAAAGCATTTGACTCTGTCAGGTGGGATTTCTTATATTTGGTGCTGGAGCGATTTGGTTTTCATGAAACATTTGTCAAGACTATAAAATCTCTATATAATAAACCGACAGCCAGGATCAGAATTAATGGGAATCTTTCAAACTCTTTTGTGTTAGAACATGGGTGTCGCCAATGCTGTTCAACTAGTCCACTCCTATTTGCTATCTATTTGGAACCCCTGAGACAATGGATAAAACAAAATGAAAATATAAAAGGTATCAACATTAAAGGAGATGAACAGAAAATAGCATTATTTGCGGATGATGTATTATTATACTTAACACATCCCACTAGGTCTCTTTTCATTTAATTATGTCCCAGATAGAAAAATGAGAGAGAGTTTTAGGTTTAATTGGGACTCAAAATGTATGAAGTACTTGGGAGTGAACCTGCCACAAGATGTGCCTCAATTGAAATCTCTAAATTATGACGCATTAATATCAAGAATCGAATCTGATATGGAAAGGTGGAATTTAATCCCCCTCACAAGTTTGATCTCAAGAATGGAAGTTGTTAAAATGAATGTAATTCCAAGGTTACTATATGTATTCCAAACCCTACCAGTAGAAGTAACAGACAAAGATTTTATAGAATGGGACAAATTTATCTCAAGATAAATTTGGCGGTGGACAAGACCCCGAATAAGATTTAAAACTCTTCAACTGCCTAGAGATAAAGGGGGACTAGCCCTTCCATGTTTTAAAAGCTAATATCAGGCTGAACAGTTAAAAACCTTGTGGAATTTATGTAATCCTGCCTACAGTGCAAGATGGAAGGACATCGAATGTCTCATATCAAATAAACATGTTCCAATAAAGCAATAATAAATGATAAAAAACTGAGGGAACATCTTCAAGAGGAGTTAAATCCTTGGCTGGGGTTATCCTTAAATATATGGTTTGAGATTATATCAAAGAACAAACTGATTGAGCAGAGCAAGGTACTGCAATAGATCACACATGATTCAGACTTCACACCAAACACAATAGATAGTAGATTCAGTAGATGGGAAGTGGGACCAAAAATATTTTGGGAGCTTTTTAAAAAGAAGGCCATCAAAAGCTTTCAGGATCTAAAAAATCAATACGGATTGTACAATCAGGACTTATACAGATATTTACAGATGCAGCATTATATGGAGCAAAATATAAAAAAGTTCAATTTGGGTGAACTTGAGTCTGGTATTATTAAATTATTCATTTCAGCTTATGATTCAGACCAGGACAAGAAGTTAATCACAAAATTATATAAAGAAATCGAAAGATTAAAGGGCAATAATACATATATAAAAGAAAAGAGGGTGTTATCAAATGAAGAATGGGAGAATGTAAATGAAGGGCAGTGGAAAACAACATGCTCCCTCTCATGGAGAGAGTATGGCTGGAAGAACATAGTCAGATACTTTATTACACCAGCACAACAGAAATCTAGAGATACACAATGCTGGAGACTCTGTGGTGAGAATAAAGCCAATCATTTTCATATCTTTCAGGGATGCCCCTGTATTCTACCTTATTGGCGGGAGTTACAGAAGAGTATGGAAAAAATTCTGAAAGTGAAAATTCCACTTACATTTGAAGTTTTATATTTGGGAAAAGAGAACCAGGAGATTACAAGGTCAGGAGAAAAATACATATTTCGAATAATGCTGGTGGCAGCTTAAAAAGCCATCACCAGAAAATGGCTTAAAACTGATGCACCAAAAATGGAGGATTGGGTAGAGGTAATGCTCAATATTCATAGAATGGAGAAGCTGACTTTCTCAACTAGACTAAAAACAGAGACTTTTAAAAATTACTGGGAAAACTGGGTTCATTTAGTGTCTCCATTGAGAGTATGGTAGATTACTGATCCCCTTGGTTCAGGCTACAAATGTGTTCATTGTTCATATGTTTATTATGTTTACCCTCCAACAGGAGAAAAGGGACGATGTAAGAGAGATGTGAAAATAAGGACAGGAGTGAAAAGGTGTTTCTTTTTTTCTTCAAATTTACTCTATGGTAACTTTCTTTGAGAGTGTATGTTTATATATGGCTCTGCTCCCTGGTGGAGAAGTTGTTGTATACTGTTTGAAAATTCTATATGAAATGTTAAATATTATTATGTGGAATCAATAAAAAACGTTAATTAAAAAAAATTTAAAAAATAAACTAATCATGTATCCATAATGAAACACTGCACTCTTGAATAAAGATAGGACAAACAATGAGCGGGATAAATACATTGCTCCTCCCTTAGTGCTGGATTTTGTTGCACTTCTGACAGGAAGCAGTCACTGTCCACTCCACTAAAGTGAAATCTAAATTTTGGTTTATTCTCTAGACTGTGGCCTCTCTGCTATTTGCTCTCTCTTTCTATGTGTGTGTGTGTGCATGTGGAGCCCTAGTGCATCCAGGCACTGAAAGGAGGACTGAGAGGTAGGCTTTGAGTGGCAACCTAAGTTTGCAGCCGAGTCGAAGTTATTAGACATAATTATCGGCTAAAATATCATTATTGGAACAATAATAGAATTTAATTTCCTTTATATATTAGCCACAGATACTGTATATAGTGCATTACTACTTCTTTGTGGACTTCAGTATTTACTGTAGTTAGCATGGCCTATAGACGAGATATCCACTAGACACCCTGAGGAAATCAGTGTTTGTATATTTGAACATTTATAATAATTTTATGATATGTTATTTTAAATGTTTATTATCTTAATTCAACTTCACTCACCTGTTCTGTGTTATCAACAAACCAAAGTGAGGTTGTTTTTAAAACCTGTAATTTATTGTCAGTATGTTAATTTATTATAGATAA
Source organism: Scomber scombrus (assembly GCF_963691925.1). NCBI lineage: Eukaryota > Metazoa > Chordata > Actinopteri > Scombriformes > Scombridae > Scomber > Scomber scombrus. The sequence goes on from NC_084989.1 coordinate 320,673, forward strand.
CAGTCAATCAAAACGGCTGGATTTGCCTGGGTTGGCTCATCAATTATTTAACTTTAATTTCAGGATGTAGATTATTGTTTGGTATTTTCCACATCTTATAAGTTATGAATAAATGGATGTCAGCAAGTTAATGATAGGACCATGAGTGCCTCTGCTTGTAATCTGTTCTCAGTATCAGGTGTTTAGTGCAGCGTTTGCAGTGACTGTTTTTTATGCGAGGGGAACACTGGATGTCAGTATGACTAAACAGTCAAAGACGTCGTATTTGTGTGTTTATAAAAAGTATTCCCCTCCTTGGATGTTTTCTCCTTTTATTGCTTTTACAAATGGAATCATGGTCTTATTGTAAATTATATGTTTTAATTAATTGACATTTCTTTGTAGAAAACTGTTTTCACTTTGACATGAAAGAGTTTTTTTTTTGTAAATTCTTGTCAAAAAAGCCAAATTACATTGACCATGATTCCATTTATAAAAGCAATTAAAAGGGGAAATCATCTAAGGAGGTGAATACTTTTTATAGACACTATAAGTTTATGCTCTGCTTATTCAACAGTTGTTTGATAAATTGCTCGTACCATCTCCCGTACTGCTGGATGTTTTTGCACTTGAGGCAATGAGCAGTTGTAACCCAGTTGTTTACTGTGAATTCACCAGAGAAGTCACTGCTGCATTCACACTTGTGCTCAGTCATACACTACATTGACTTTGTACTAGGAAGCTGGCAGGGAAAAGTCTGCTGAGGTAGTTTCAGCTCTATTGGATCCTTACTCAAGTCCCTCTTTTTCTTCAAACTGATGGAGAATGTACCAACCGTTTTTTTGCAGATAGATGTGTGATCAGCATGAGGGTCATTTGCACTTTTTTTCTAATAAAGAAGAATAAGCTTTATTAATCAGACTGAACCTAAATCACAGTGTACATTTTAATTCATAACTGTTTATACTTTTAAATCGTATTATTTTATTGAAAAGAGTAATTACTCTACAAAACTATATATAATAAAATAAAATATAACTTATATTTTGGACCAATATCATAATGTGGTCTTGTGGGAAGTATGTTGTTGGAAGACACACACCGCACAGCTTCCATGGTGGATGAAATCAATAGTCTGACTCAAATAAGGTTCTAAAGTACATCCACAACATATTTCACTAGTAAAACTGGAAATGTAGAATTTTGTGTTGAATCTTGCAGCATTTGGATTACTGCAGCTGGGTATCTCTTACCATAGATCAACAGCTAGTTTTAGAAATGTTTTTGAATATCCATGGCAAGGAAAAAATGTCAGTTTGCATCAGTAAAAAAAAAAGAAAAAGGTTTTGTATCAGTACAGATACCCTCCATTTAATTTAATGCTTTGCTGATTTGAATAAAGGTACGAGAGGAACTGTGTCTGTATGAGCTGTGGTTACATACAGAGTAAAGCCACTAAAGACCAGCAAAATCATTGTTTGTTTAATTTATTCTTTCAGGTGGCTGAATGTCACCTAAGCACATTCAGATTTTATTAGTGTACCCTTAATAGTTTATTTAATTTACGTTTGTAGTGTGTGTCGTAAAGTCAGGTTACTGAGTAGGAGTGGATACAACTGTCAATAATGCTAACGTAGCCTAACCTCTTAGATTAAAGATTAAAGTTATTTTTTTCAGATTTAGACTATTTAGACTGTAACAGCACATTAGTTAAGGTTGTAAGGGTTATAACTGTTGATAGTTATTGTTGTTTTGTGGGTTATTGTTTGTTGAGCTAAACTAGCTAGCATATGCTAACTGTTGCTCAGAATGTGTGATTTGGTAGTGATAGTAGTTTGTAAATTTATAGGAAATAAAACATTTTTGTAATCTTTGGGTTCATCTATTGTTTTCTACAAAATATACTGGTCATAAGAATGGCAAATGGACTGTACTTAAATAGTGCTGTGCTAGTATGTTTGGCTACTCAAAGTGCTTTTACATTACATGTCACATTGACACATACACACACTGATGACATGAGCTACCACACAGGAGGCCAACCTGCTCATCAGGAGGAGACTAACCATTTATATACATTCATAGACCGTTGGCACAGCAATCAGGAGCAATTTGGGGTTGAGTATCTTGCCCAATCTTCCGATTGGTGGACAACTGAGCAACACCTGCTAATTGTAGATTAATTCATGATTTAATACCATTTTAGAATTAACTATTTTATACTTTATTTTATTGGCCTACTGTATGTTTATTATAATTCTGAAAGTTACCGTAAAAACCGGTGTATAAGTCACACCGGTGTATAACACGCAGTTTATTTTTGGGGGGTGTCATGCTGGTAAAAACACTTAAAGACTGGTTTATTTGAATGCACCAGTATTTATTAATTATATAATATCAGAGCTGTCACTGTTTGCGATTAGGCTACTGCACCTCAATCAATCAATCAATCAATCAATCTTTATTTGTATAGCGCCAAATCACAACAAAGTTATCTCAAGGCACTTTACACATAGAGCAGGTTCTAAACCGAACTCTTCAAGTTTTAATTTATAAAGAGACCCAACATTCCCACATGAGCAAGCATTTAGCGACAATGGCAAGAAAAAACTCCCTTTTAACAGGAAGAAACCTCAGGCAGAACCAGGCTCAAAGTGGGCGGCCATCTGCCTCGACCGGTTGGGGTAGAGGGGAGAGAGAGGAAGAATAGGAGAGAGAGAGAATCACATAGAAAATAAACATTGAAGCTAGAAGGTCCGGGACTGGAATCTGTCATCCGGACGTCTACAGGCCCAGATTGCCTGTGAGATGAGAAAGCACAGACAACTCCGGGGAAGAAGTGTAGGTTACTGAATGCATTAATAGTACATGAATGTTATTGGATATAGATGGATGGATAGAGAGAGAGAGAGAGGAGGAGAGAGGAGCTCAGTGCATCATGGAGGTAGGAGTCCCCCGGCAGTCTAAGCCTATAGCAGCATAAACTAGGAGCTAGCTAACTATAAGCTCTATCAAAAAGGAAAGTTTTAAGCCTACTCTTAAAAGTAGAGAGGGTGTCTGCCCTCCGGACCGAATCTGGGAGATGGTTCCACAGGAGAGGAGCCTGATAACTGAAGGCTCTGCCTCCCATTCTACTTTTAGAGATACTAGGTACCACAAGTAGGCCTGCGTTCTGGGAGCGCAGTGTTCTGGTAGGTACATAAGGTACTATGAGCTCTTTAAGATATGATGGAGCCTGACCATTAAGAGCTTTAAAGTGAGGAGAAGGATTTTAAATTCTATTCTAGATTTTACAGGAAGCCAATGCAGTGAAGCTAAAATAGGAGTAATGTGATCTCTCTTTCTAGTTTTTGTCAGAACGCGTGCAGCTGCATTCTGGACCAGTTGGAGAGTCTTTAGAGACTTGTTAGGGCAGCCTGATAATAATGAATTACAATAATCCAGCCTGTAATTCAACCTCCATCCATCCATCCATCCATCCATCCATCCATCTTCTTGCCGCTTTATCCGGGCTCGGGTCGCGGGGGCAGCAGCCTAAGCAGGGAAACGCTTTTGCACATTGCGCTTCAACATCAGTTTGCTCTGTAAATACTGAAACATCACAGAAACTAGTGTGTGAAATACTTCTGATCAACACACATTCATTTTTCCACACAACATACAGCATTAACAGGTCATCAATAGTGTATTTTCACTAGCTGCTGACACAGCTGGAGTGTGCAGCTCATGCTTGACACTGCTGTTTATAGGACGTTATAGTTCATAAGTGTGGACGCTCACGTTATCTTTACAGTTATAGTTATTGTTCTGAGTGTGGACAGCCTTTTAAATACCTATACTCATATCCAGATCCAACCTCTTTCTGTATTTTACTGGTGTATAAGACCCACCCCACTTTTAAATGAAAAATATTGCATTAAATTAAATTACGGTAATTGACTTTAAATGTCATTATTTTGAGATTCTGTGATTTTTATTGATGTTATATATTGTACATTGTTCTAAACCAGATGAATTGGCAGTTACACACAAAGTAAAGCTACTGAAAAGCCGCAAAATCATTGACAGGAGTTTGGTCGTGTTGTACAAGTTTGTGTGTTGATGAAAAAGTGTGAGGCAGACAAGCGTGTATGCATGTATGTGCTGGAGCTGTTTCAAGTCATGCTACCACATGCACATGGGATGTGGTAATTTAATGACCCCTCTCATCTTCCATACACACGCAAACAGAAGCACACAGGTCCAACTGATACAGTATCAGTATGCCCGGACCTCACCTCTCCACTACTCATCCTCGTGGCAGCATTCAGGTCAGGGCCTGGCTGGTGTACTCTTGTCTTCCTCCCTCTGCTTCCATCTCACCCTTCTTCCATTGATCAGCCTGATAATCCTATAAACTTCCTGCTCTTTGTTATCAGTCCATTGATCTGTGTCCGCCTCTCTGGCTGCAGACGATGAGGGAATAAATGTGTGGATGGAGGTGAAGACACAAACTGTGATATGTGTACTGCTCACACATCAACAAGGAGATGGGCCAACAACAGCAAGGCTGACACAGCAACTAGTGGAGTTATTAGTCTGATATGTGTGTCATTTTTCTGTGTTTTTCAGCGGTGCCTGCTAACATCTCTGAGCTGAAGAACCTGGAGGTTCTAAACATCTTCAACAACCAGATTGAGGAGCTGCCAACTCAAATTAGCAGTCTTCAGAAGCTCAAACACCTCAACCTTGGGTATGTCCTACTCTACAAAAATGTTTTACACATATGCTCTACCCTTCCATTCTCATTCTTTGTAGATTTGTGCAGGAGCAGTACAGCAGATTGTTAAGATGCCTTTTTTATTGTATTTGCTGCCCTGAGGCAAGGCCTGTCTACTATCTGATCATTCTCTTGTTCCCTCCAAGAACACAAACCACACACACACAAACACACACACACACACACACACACACACACACACACACACACACACACACACACACACACACACACACACACACACACACTAGATTCTACTTTAGTCAGTAGATTCCTTATCTCCATCTCTGCAGTCCCCCTCCACAGTGAAACACAAATCGCCCCCTTAGGCTGTCCCAGACTTTGAGTCTTTCTACTTGATTTGTTTCATTAGGCTATATGACAAAACAGCAACCAGGTCTAAGAGCTTGATGAAAGGATGGTTGAACTATAGGTTTTATCATGACTAGGTCTGAAACGATTACTCGAATTATTCTAATAATTTGATTACAAAAAATGATCGAGGCAAATTTTTCGCTTAATTTGTACGGTAGCCTAATGATGCAAAAAATAAAATCAGTCACACTAAAAGTAAGTAAGTTCATGTATTTGTTTCAGAAGGTACTGACGATAAATGCACTAAATGGGTTTAGTTTTGATTTTTAAAAAATCGAATATTCAAACTTGGTTTAAGTTATACATCTTAAATATTTCTTGTTTCAAAGTCATTTGACTTTACTGCATTATTATTTTCATGTATTTGTTTCAGAAGGTACAAAAGTTAAATGTAATAAATGGGTTTAGTTTTGATTAAAACCCACTTAATTGTTCATTTTCAGAGACATGTCTTTTTTGTCCTTTTTCTCATTTTTACTATTGCTATTTAATAAGGAAAATTAATCTATTCGATTACTTGATTAATCGATTAAATAATCGTTACAATAATCGATTACAAAAATAATTGATAGCTGCAGTCCTGGTCATGACACAGTTTGATTTCAAGATTTGGTTAAACCAGTGATATTTGAACCTCAGCTAAAATAACCTTCATTTGCCTCTGCTGTTTTGAACATAAGTAGTGCTCAAACATAAATAACAATCAATATACTAATTTGAAGTGTTCATTTTTTGTTTGGGGGTGTTACAAAGCATACGAACATATCCGCTTTCAAAAATATAGCTGGAAGTGGCAATTCCAGGTTCAAGCCAACACAGACCATTAGAAGTTGACAGCTTCACAGCGTCATTAAAAATATCCATCCAAGTTTGGAGATGTTTAAACAAACTGTTTGGAACTGGTGGCACCCCTTATAAGGCGTTTCAAAACAGTGTTTCACATATGGTTCAACATTGTAAATAATTTTTTTGTCATGATTAGACAAACAACTTGAACAATCGTGAATTGTTTTATAATGTGATTTGTTATGCCATGGACATTTTTTGCATTTGTAGCTCCTCCTAGTGGTTCATTTGAATAATAATTTTGGGGTATGTTTCAAGTACTTATGTGGGTAATATCCTAAACGTTTTGTGATGATCTGCCCAATGGTTGTTGACTTGGGTCTATTTATGTGCTGAGCCATGCCCTTTTGAAGTTCATTGGTCAATATCTTAAAAATGAAAAAAAAAATATGAACAAGCTTTATGCACCTCTTGATATGCTTGGTCCAATAATGATCCACAGAAACGTTGGTAGCAAAAAGACCTACAGTTTAGTAGGAAATGTCAAAAAGGTCTTATAACTACATAGGCACAAATGGGCATGGTTTATATGGACAGATTAATCTGGACCCACAGAATTGTGTTTGTTAGACTTGTGGCTCAAAAGTTATATGGCAAAATGTAAAGTTTGTTGTTACAGCGCCACCATCTGGACAATTCATTTTATTTCTTTGGCAGCACTTGCACACAATTTCCAGTCAATGGGCAAAATCTGATATTTCCAAGTTTTAGCATTTTGGACTTGAACCCCTAATGATTTGGAAGTGTGTTAATGTATTTGTGTAACACATTTGCGAGGGGAAGTTCAGTTGCTCACCTGCTGGCTAGAAATTCCTTTTGTGTCTGTTTGGATATGAGTGCAGGCTCACACAGCCTGGGTGGCACTGACAGGAGGATTAGGAGGGGAGCCGTGGTGTGTATTGATCCACAGACAAACATAATCTGGACAGTGTAAGCCTCATACTGCTATTCAGCCTGTGCATTCACTTTTCATTGTCTGTTTATTTTTCTGTTGGCTCTGTGTGTGTGTGTGTGTGTGTGTGTGTGTGTGTGTGTGTGTGTGTGTGTGTGTGTGTGTGTGTGTGTGTGTGTGTGTGTGTGTGTGTGTGTGTGTGTGTGTGTGTGTGTGTGTGTGTGTGTGTGTGTGTGTGTGTGTGTGTGTGTGTTATGGACATTCTTCTGTGTATTTGAATCTAGTAAGTGCTTAATCTCATTTGTCAAACACACATGATAGATTTGAAATAGAATAGTTGTCCCTATGACCTGTCAGTTGGTTACGCACACACCCACACACACACACAAACACACACACACACACACACACACACACACACACACACCATGGGTATACATGTGCGTAAATTCAGATGGCAATACTTCATCACTAAATCTTCCCAGCTTGCTTATCTGTCTGCCTATGCCTTTGAGATGTTCTCTAGGCTACTTATTTGATGACTGACGTGATGGTCAGTCCACAAGGACAAGCAGCAAACAAACGAATGAACTGAATTTGGGGACATAAGCATTTCTACAATATCTGGCCCCTGTAGCAATAGCTAACATGCCAAAGCCAAAGCATGTTAATGCAGGTCATCATGGCACCGGGTCTCCCAGCATGCAAAGATACTTATTGTGAATCGCCTTTTAGTCATATCTGTATTTACTGAGGTTTGCTCTACCCTGGTATTGTTCATGTTGTACCTGTCACTGTCACAACAGCAGAGAGATCCTTTTCAAAGATAAATCAAGTTAAAAACTACTTGCGCCATGGCAGAGGAGAACGAATATACCAGATGTTTTTTCAGTTATCGACACTGCTCAAAAAATTACACTTAATCAGTATAACACCAAGTCAGTTTAACTTCAGGGACATCAATCTGTCCATTAAGGAAGCAAAAGTGATTTTTAATCAGTTCAGCTGCTTTGGTCCTAATGAAAGTGACAACAGGTGCAATGGAGAGGCAAAAGCAAGACAACCCCCAAGAAGGGAATGGTTTTACATGGTAGTCACAGACAATTGCTGTTTCCTTATCCTTCCTGACTGATTCTTCCCTAGTTTGATGTTCAGCCAGTGTCCTTGTCACTACTGGTAGCTTGAGGTGGTAGCTGCAGCCCAATCAGATTACACAGGTAGTCCAGCTTGTTAATGTTCTATTGATCTACCTGCCCAGGGACTATGGGCGGATAGTAGCAACTTGCTAAAACCTGGTGCAATGCATCTCTCCTCGTTTTATACAAGGTTAATGTTTTATTGTGCACTGTCCCTGTTTAAATAAAATAAAAATTACATTACATTTACATACAGGATGGCACATCCATACATGCAGTCGCAAGAAGGTTGGAAAATATACCATGTATTTTATGTGTTATGTTTGCTCAACAGGTGAATATGTGTTTGAGGACAGTGAATTACAAATTACAATTACTACATGTATGTGAATGTTGAATACTTAAGTTCAAGTTCAAGCACTTTTTTTTGGAGGGAAGGGATGTCAACTGTTAAAATCTTTATCTTTAATAAATAAAATTCAGCCAGTGTCTACTACAACTTATCTATCTGATCAAGTATTCGTCAAAGATAAATCCTTGCACCATTACTCTTGTAGTAGGCCCCTCAAAATAGAGATGGAAATATGTTCACATTTAGATTCACTATCTGTAAAATATATTGAGTGATTCAGGAACCTTTGAATCATTCTTAAAATTGCTTTGTTTAAAGCCTATTGTACTCCACTGTATACTGCCCACTTGTGGTGCAGTTACAGTAAGGCTAAATTTAACAAACTTCGGGTGGTATATAATGATGCACTGCGAATCTTGTTGAAGCTCCCTAGATGGACGAGTGCCAGTCAGTTGTTTGTACACAGCAATGTTCCCACCTTGGACGCTCTTCTTAAGCTGCCTTCAGACCAAAAGCGTCTGATGCTAAAAAATCGCTTGAATCGCTTCTATCGCGCCGCTTGATCATAAATGTCCATTTTTGGATCATCGCTTCATTCACTTCATTCGCGTTTGTCGCTCGAAAAAAAAGGGAAAACGTTTGCCCGCTCATTTCTCTAGTTTATCACTTATTACCAAGTAGTTTTCAAGTGTGCCACAAAATTATAGGAATACAATGTTTTGTCATTTTGCCGTGGATTACGTTAGCTGGTAACGTTTTCTAAGTACGTTTCCATTCAACATCATTTAGTTTTCCTACAATAAACTCGGCCACGCGCGGTAAGATTAATTTAACAACCTTCTTGTCTTTATTATGTTTCTGTGAATATTCTGAGATGAGAAGAGATTTACAAGAGCAGTAATATTGGTGACAGGAAGGCTGATGAGGTTACATTTAACAAGTGATTTGAGATCGTTAACAACAAATGATGTGTGTGTTTTCACTGGACGTGCTCATTTTAATGAATAGATTCATTTATAATTCCTGTATCCTGTTTTGTGCATCATAACCGCCTTTTGATCAGCTGTCATTGTTGAGAGGAATAAAGAAAAAAACTGGACGACAGGGGTAATCCCGAGTGACATCATGCGTTGCCATAAGGAAAGCCCTCCGGCCCGCTGCCCCCTCCCACTCACACACCTTTTTTTTTACATTTTGCTTTGAGACTGGGTTGCTTAGGCAGACCCTGATATTTTAGTATTATCTGAATCTTGGGTAAAGAAGACTATCAATGAGTCGAAATGTATCAATCAGTCAATCAATCAATCAATCAATCAATCAATCAATCAATCAATCAATCAATCAGTCGGGCCTTAGAAGGGCAGCCATCTGCCTTGACAGGTTGAGGTTGATGGAGAGAGTTTGAAAGAGAGAGAGAGTGAGAGGGAGGGAGGAAAAAGGGAAAGAGGAGAGGGAGAGCGAGGCACAGTAACAACAATATATCATATCTGTGAAGGGTTTTAATTTGTATACGATAGACAGATTTAGAAGAGGAGGAGGAGTGGTGATCAAAATCTTAGTTTTCAGTCACAGTACGACATGCAGCTACCATTCCAAAATGCTTTGACGTTTTAGCTTTAAAAACAACATAGGGTCTAATCATTTAAATACTGTAGAGGGTGTCCAAATCCAAAAGATAACACAAAATCAACCCTAACAAATTAAATGCTCTCCAACAGAGACCTGGATGTCAGTGATCGCTTACAGCTTGTGTAAGAAACACAACTGCAAAGAGCACCATCACATGTAGCTACTAAAAGAAATGTTAAAGCTTTTAATGAAGAACCCTTTTTATAGTGATATTCACAGCAACTCCTATTATCTCAGACGTCAAACTAGCTCTTGACCACTTCAGAAAATCCTTCCTCTCCATTGCCGGTAAACATGCACTGTTGAAAAATTAAGAATAAAAAACAGGCTAAGCCCTGGTTCTTTCCTGACTTACCTGCTCTTTTTAAGAATAGGAATGAAGACTGGTCACTGGCCAGACATAGGGGGGATCAGTCTGGATTCTTGCCTTTTAGTGAGGGCATGCCATAGGTATCCATCAATCTGTACACAGACAATACTGTTTTATACTTTATCGCTGATTCTGTTCAATTAGCCATTGAGAAACTGCAATTTACTTTCATGCAATGTAACATTCCTTCTTTAGTCTCAGACTGAGTTAATGCAGATGAAACAAGATTCGTTTTTTTCAAGATCCATGAACTCACACCACAGTAATCTGCGTATTTCTACTATCAACAGCTCAGTTATCAAAAGGAATAATAAAACCTTGGCATTTTGCTCAACTTCAAATTCACATTCATTCATCATATCAAGAAACTTGTTGACAAATTCAAACAAAAATTACTTTTGCATTACACCTAAGTAACGCCAGCGATGTTGTGTAAAAATATTATATAAACAAATAAAATACGAGTTTTGACCATCATAACACCACATTGTACAAATGATAACTGCCTTGAAATAATATATAGATAACCTGTTTCTAGATGGCGTTTCCATCCTGACATAACACCGGTCCAGATAGCTCACCAAAGTATTCCTGTCTAATGCCCCCCCCCCCGCCGTCCGTTCACTATTATCATTACTTTGCTGAGTTTGTTTCTGAAAGATGGAGATTAACAAGCAACGCACAAACTTTGGCTGCTTGGTTGTGGTCTGCATACACTGCGGGTCCATGATTGTTTCTCTATCAGCTTTGTGTTAGCATGACAGGTCTGGCAGGCAGTTGTACCGCAAGCATGCATGAAACGCACCTTTTGATTTTTTTTTTGCCCAATTTTTACATAATATTTGAAGAACTAATGTAACGCAAGTAACGTAATACTTGTTTGTTTAGTAACTGTAATGTGATTACTGACTATAGACACTGTAACATGCTAAGTTACTGCGTTACAGGTTAATGTAATGTGATAACAGTAACGCGTTACACCCAGCACTCAATAGGATACATAAAAACTCACAAAAACAAACATACGTAACTTGATATCTGATATCTGTCTTGGATTTGGGTGTAGCACCGCTGCTATGCAGTGCTTTGGGGAAACAAAACACCAAGAGTCACATGGAGCCATATAGTAGCTTATACACAGTATTCAATTTTTAAAAAATCCAAGAGCAGTCTCAGATATTGTGTGTGTGTGTGTGTGTGTGTGTGTGTGTGTGTGTGTGTGTGTGTGTGTGTGTGTGTGTGTGTGTGTGTGTGTGTGTGTGTGTGTGTGTGTGTGTGTGTGTGTGTGTGTGTGTGTGTGTGTGTGTGTGTGTGTGTGATGTTTTTGATTATTTGTGTGTGCATCTTGCAGTGGTACCTACCTTTACTGACTCACACCTCTGGAATCATACACTGATTCCACTATCCCTTACAAACTTCCTAATATACTATCATGTTGTTATGGCGACCACAGTACAAACTAGTTTATTTAAATGAATGATCAGTTGAGACAAACATACCCAATGATCTGTTGGGTTTCACTATTAGGATATCATTTCAATTAATTGGTCACCAAACTGAAAGGAATTTGATTTAAGAAAATGTAACTCTCTAATTTATGTTTTTTCATGTGTGTGATTATGTGCACAGCATGAACCGTCTGAGCACCTTGCCCAGAGGATTTGGTTCATTGCCAGCTCTCGAAGTATTGGACCTCACCTACAACAATCTCAACCACAGCTCCCTTCCTGGAAACTTCTTTTACCTCAGTAAGTGCATTCACTTTCTCACACACACACACACACACACACACACACACACACACACACACACACACACACACACACACACACACACACACACACACACACACACACACACACACACACACACACAAAAGCACCCCAGAAACCACATACTTGCAGTAGTGCAACCATTGATGCCAACTTGGTAAATATGTTACTAGATTTAGCAACTTTTCAGACTACACCGGCAACTTTCTTTTAGCATGCATTTTCCATCCAAATGACACAAAATAATTTTCTCTGTCATACAATCAGTCACAATATGAAGTAATTTGAGATGACTGATACAGGAAGCGGCAAAATGTTGCCCCACCATACCTCACCTGGCTGAGGAGAGTGTGTGCAACCACCACCAGCCTGCTGTGTGTAATAAGTAAATGACTAAGTATAGTTATTGCTAAGAAGCTTTTTCTCGTTGTTCCCTTCAGTTGGATGATTAAGCTTCACTGTACAGAGTTTGACACGAGAAGGTTGTTTTCACATTCATCTGCAGAAAGTGGAAAATTTCTCTGAGCTCATAGAAAATCTGGTTTTAAGAGATGGCCTCACACGCATAATCTGTGCCATCACAAGAAGTTTGGAGCCAATCCTGGTCTAATATTCAATTTACCCAAGTTTGATGATGCTGTATACAAGCTGCTGGCAGCCCCCTTCCCCCGCACAGCGCGTGCTCTCACTCAGTCAAATAGGTTTCCTCTCTTACTGTGGGGAAGAGCCTTCACGTGCATGAAGCGTGCACGGCAGGTTCCTCTGTAGGGAGGGGCTTTCAAGGCACGACTGCAGCGCAGCAGAGAAGAAGAAAGAGGGACCTGGAAGCTCTAGTCGTTCAAAGTTTCTGGCTAAGTCTCTTAACTACAGACTGCAGCTTTAACAGTGGTACATAGTCCGAGTTCATCTCTTGACACGCTATGGCCGGATCTTGACAAGTTTATGTTTCTGTTGTTTTTGTTAGCTTTGGGAAATACCTGAATGTGTTCGTGTTCGTGTTTGACGTTACTTGTCATTTTTTGCCAGGCTGTTACTGTTTGGAGCACGTCTTTCTTATTTTGCTCCTGTGGTTTGAACCAAGTTATTGAGGTCATTTACAATTTGTCCTCCAAATGTGCCTTAAATGAAGCATACATGCAAACACAGGTGTACTTCCCCCACAATAGCATATACACACCACCTGTTTTTTGTGATTATGTGAGTTTATTTTTTGTTGGTTTTTGTTGCCATGGTTTTGTAGCAGGAAAAGCAGAGAGAGAAAGGTTTAATAAACTATTGAACTGAACCTTTTTATTCATCAGTAGATAGCAATGACTTGGAATGAAGTTGGTTTGATGTTTAAAAAAAAAATAGCTTTGATGTAGCTACTTTTTACATGTTTTTGCAGCTTAGCTTGCTACATTTCTGGTGGGTAGCTTCAATGTAGTGAAGCTTCATTTAATGTACAGTAATTGGTCACTACATTTTCCAAGTAGCTTGCCCAACACTGGCTACCACACAGGGTGCCAACCTGCTCATCAGGAGGAAACTAACCATTCATACACATTAACATACTGCTGGCACAGCAACGGGAGTGTCTTGCCCAAGGCCACATCGACATTCCCAGACTGGAGGTGCTGGGTATCGAACCGCCAATCTTCCAATTGGTGGACGACTGCTATACCTCCTGAGCCACAGCCGTGCAAATATGTCAGTGTTAATGTGATGGCTCCTCAGTCCATGACTGATCTGAACACACGCATATCAGTTTTTCTACACTGTTACCAAGACACTTATTATACGCCTCGCCTTTTGCCTAAAACAAATCAGCTGCATGTAAAACCACAGCATAATGGTACTATGAGGGGAGATTTCTTCTTCTCTCGATGAGCAGACTTAATGAACTTAATTAACAGTGTGATGTTCGGCACATTTGCCTGGGTCTCCAACACAATTGACCACATAACTCTGGCATCTTGTAAGGGTGTACAGGGTGCAAAGAGCAGTATTGCCTCAGCGAACTGCGGTACTCTGATGTTATTTCCTTGACAGTGCCGGTTTGGTAGCTTGGCGATTCACTGTGCACCACAGTGGGAGGAGGGGCACAGTAAAGTGTGTAGCAATGCGAATCCAGTGCACTGCTGGATTACATGGGGTTACATAAAGGGTTACATGGTAAGAATTATTTTCCATCAAGTCCTTTCTTTGGAGTTCCTTAGACGTGTATCATGACAGGGAGCAAAAAAGAGAAAGAGGTGGGGTGAGATGCTGATGCCCCTCAACTACCTGCTGAGTTAAGATATTTTCAAGCTTGCTGCTAGCTAACTTTAGCTACCAAGCTATTTTAGCTTATCTCCTCAGCCTCTTTTACAGCCTCTACTCATGTCCAGTAAAAATCCTGTCATGTGCAACCCCACCATGATTATCTGTCCATCATAAATCAACTACAGTATGCGCCTTATTGACAGGATTTTTACATACCTGTAATTAGACAGTTGTGAGATGTGGACATTGGACAAGGTTTTAAAAAGATTTTAAGTCCTGTAGTGTAAACTTGGCTTAACTCAACCAGCATGCTCTCAGCCACCTTGTTGAGTGCCCTCCACTCCACCAAGATGTTTCCTGTTTTAAACTCTATCTTAATTATGATGTTTTGGAAAAACTCCTCTGCCCACTAGTCAGAGGGGGACAAATAAGCACCAAAGTCAGTGGAAACAGAGGTGACAATAAGGGTGGTGGAAGCAGGAAGAAGAGGAACTAGGCCTCGGCTACATTAGTCATGTACAGTGTAATATTGATTTCACATTAAAAGATGAATAGGACTTTATAGTAGAAGCAGCTTTTTGACCACATATTATTTAAGTCATCTCCTTTGTGTAAAATACTCACACACACAGAATGGGTTGACACCATTTTTTCACTGTTGTTACCAAAGCTGTCTCAATGTCACTGTTATCTTGCTAGACAAGAATAAGTAAATCTTTGTTAAACTGCTCTGTGCGGATTGATTCTGTCCAGTATGTGAGGAAATCTTATTAATAAGGTTTGACTGGTGTTATTGTAGTGTTATATAGAACCTTCTCAGATGCACACATTTGGATTAACAGAGATGCTTATTTTTCAGCCACTCTTCGTGCTCTCTATCTCAGTGACAATGACTTCGAGGCCCTGCCTGCTGATATCGGGAAGCTGACCAAACTGCAAATAGTAAGTAAATGTCAATGCAATGGACACAATGAGCCAAGTCAGTTGGAAATCCAATTAGTTACATTTGCTACCAAGCTCAACAAATCAATAGCATAGCATGAAGACTGACATTCACAGTACTAACAGATTAGTCCCTGCTTCAACATTATAGACTCTTTAGTCTTTTTTGGCACTTATACAGCCAACTCATCTTCACATTATGATACTTAAACTCAGCAACACACTCCACTCCACTCCACAACAAAATGTCTATGAATAAAAATGAATTGAGGTCCGGGATATATTGTTACATCGCAGTGTCCAAGGACGTGTACGTACAGTGGGGTCCAATAGTCAGAGACCACTTTCGTGTTCAAATGAATGGGAAAGTTCTACTTACCATAAGCTTGACAGTTTCTGACTTACTGGGCCAACAAAATTATAGTAACGGTTTAAATAAAATACAGTTACCTACAGTACCTCATCTTAGCAAGAAAGTTTGCTCATTATATCTGGAATATATTGATGGGTGACAAATTAAAGGAAAAACCAAAATAAATCAGTGGAGAAATATTACAAATGCAGATGCTTCCACACAGGTGCACTGCATGGTACAGTTAAGCAATTAACATCCAATGATGCTCAATGGCAGTTGATTCTAAAGATGGCAAGAGGAAAAAATATGTGACTGTGAAAGAGGGTTCATTGTTGGGGTACGGATGGTAGGAGCTTCAGTTACAAAGACTGCTCAATTGGCTCATGTTTCAGTAGGAACAATAACTAAAGTGACATCTGCATTTAGATCTATGGGAAAGACATCAGTAAAAACAGTCGGAAATTGTGGTGGACAGTTGATGACTGTGTGCTTGTGTATTAGTGTGATATGTAGACGTCCGGATGACAGATTCCAGTCCCGGACCTACTAGCTTCAATGTTGATTATCAATGTGCTTCTCTCTCTCTCCTATTCTGCCTCTCTCTCCTCTCTACCCCAACCGGTCGAGGCAGATGTTCTCCCACTTTGAGCCTGGTTCTGGTTCTGAGGTTTCTTCCTGTTAAAAGGGAGTTTTTTCTTGCCATTGTCACTAAGTGCTGCTCATGTGGGAATGTTGGGTCTCTTTAAAATTAAAACCTGAAGAGTTTGGTTTAGAACCTGCTCTATGTTATATGTTATATGATATATATATATATATATATATATATATATATATATATATATATATATATATATATATATATATATATATATATATATATATATAAAAGGAAAAACAAACAAATTTCCAATTGTTGGTGCTTGATCTTTTGAATAAGTGACAGCCGTACTACTCATACACGGGTACCTGGTTGGAGTACTTTTTTTTCTGCAAAGGTTTAAGTGTATGTTGATGTTTGCCAAGAGGGATTCCACCAGGGGTTATGGATCCAATGAAAAGATATCACATTGAGCCCCACTACCACAGGCCACACCAACCCTGTGCAAATGCTGTAACCACAACTCCAGAACCTAAAGATCAGATTCAGATTCTCTTATTTGTCATTTTTATGCTCCACATAAAAACAACATTTTGTTTCACACATCCACCAATAAGTAGTTTCGTGCAAATTTTAAACTTTAAAAAAATATAAGCTAATAAATAAGAGCACCAATAAATAAACTAAGATAATGCTAAAATAGAATAAAATAAATGGTTTTAATAAAATATTAAAATATTTTTAGAGGAAAAGTCTCTTATGTACAGTTCACATTCTCTGGTTAAGCAGTTTGATTGCTGTAGGAAAGAAGCTGTTTAATAGCAGAGTAGTCCTTGACAGGCGCGGCGCCAGGATTTCAATTTTGGATGGGCCAGAGTAATTTAGGATGGGCCACTATTTAATAGGAAAAAGAATACTTACTAACATACATAGAGTTGGAAATTATCCCTGACTGACTTGTTTGTGTCTATATTGCCTTGTTCTCTAGACGAGCTTTGACAGCGCGGTGTGCCGCTCTCTCTCCCGTTAAAAGTTAATCTCGCTCACCCAGCGGACCTCTCTCTTTCTCTCACTCCCACTGTCTCTCTCCTGTTCCTGTGTTAAACCAAATCAAAAATGCGTAGACCACTTATTTTTAACTCGCATACATATTTATTTTTAATAAATTAGCCCAATGAAATATCTCGACATTTTTGTTAACATTAGGCCTAAAACACCAGAACATAAAAACAACAGACAAACGGCTGCAAGAAAGGAAGAAGTGCTTACAATATTTCATTACGGTTGTAAACAAGTAGGCTTATCATCAGTGTTTCTCAGGCTTTTTTTTAACTCACAGATATACTTCTTTTAATAAAGTGGCCTAATAAAATATCTCTATATTTTGCCATCGTTAACATTAGAAACAACAGAAACAAAAGGCTGCAATGAATGCAAAAAACAACAACACAAGTCCTTACAATATTCCATTAATGTTGTAAACAAGTAGGCTTACTTCTCGCCTCACATCTTTCTCTGTCCCTCTCTATAGGAGCAGTGTACGGGGTTTGCTTTTGAATATATCAATAATTTCATTATAGTCCAAAGTGACTGTAAGATCCCTTTCAAATGTTAACAGACAGAGTGAGTTCAGGCGAGTGGTGAGCATCGAGCTCCTATTGGCAGTTTTTATTCTCTTGACACTGGAGAAGACATGTTCAACTGTACATGACGTCATAGGTAGCGTGATCAGTGCTTTTAAGAAGCCATGAATATGAGGGAAGACTTCCTCACTACATATGTCCATCACATCTAAAAGAGTTTTAAAAGTTTCTCCTCTTGCTCTCTTCCTTGTGGCGTGCTGGAGAAACACTGAAACCTCTGACTCTGTCACGCTTACATTGAACAACTTCCCTGCATCATTGAGATTTTTTGTCATGTCTGACAAGCTGCCCTCACAAGAAGTTGCCAATAGAGTTCCTGCTGTTTTCATGAGTCCGTATGAGTCGTCATGGAACCTGGCGCTGAGTTCATTCAGCTGGCAGTCTATTATTTGGTTTAATATCGCTCGCAAGTCATTGTCGCTCCTCACTCTTGTAGATTTTCCCAGTGACACAGTAACTGTACTTTCCCGAAATCTTATCTCTAAATATTATCTCCCATGATTTTATTCGTCATTGCCAGCATCTTCAAGAATTCACTGTTACAGTGGTCGCTGCCGCGGATGTCTGTCAGTGACTGTTTAAGGTTTTCAATCAAATCCACCGTGTCTGTAACTGATACATTGATGGACTGAAGGCCTTTGGTTGCAAAGTCTGATTTGCTGAATAGTTCTTTAAAGAGTACAAGGAGAAATATGAATTTCTTGGTTCGCATCTGTTGTACTATTGTAATAATGACTGCGCATCAATTTGACTCTGTCCTCCATCTTCTGCATATTCCGATAGTACTTCAATAATTACGTCATAAAGGGTGAACACTTTAGTCACTGCTGTTGATCTCGAACTCCACCTTGTGTCACATCCTCACTCCAATTCCAGTGGTCTCCGATCAGGGTGCATCTCTTTTTGTGCGTCGAGGAAGCGCACGTGCCGTTGACTGCCACACATGAAAGTGTGCAGAGAGTTCAGGATATCAAAAAAAGTTGATGCATCAGCTGATGTCCGTGCGACAGATGCCAGCACTAGATTCAGTCTATGAGAGTGACAGTGCACATAGATTGCATTTTGAAAGGTGCTCCTGAGGATGGCTTGAACACCCCCCTTATGTCCAGCCATAACAGACGCGCCATCAAATCCGAATCCCACACAGAGATTTGGGTCCAACTCCAAAGGTGCCACAACTTCCATTATTTTTTTGGTAATGGCTTCAGCTGTCATTTCTTCTGTATCCACAAGGCCGATTGCTCATTCCCTCACAGATCCCATGTACACATATCTTAAACAGACAGCCACGAGCTCTTTTTTAGATATGTCCTTACATTCATTGGCTAGTATTGCATTGAAAATTCCTTCTGATCCATGCAGTTCCTTTTTCATGCATCGCAACAGCAGAGTGGATGCAGCATTTAGCAAGTCATTTTGAATGTCATGGCTGAGCATTTTTGCATTGTTCGGAATAGCATCCAGTCGCCTTTGTATATCTGGATTGTGTCTGCAAACGAGTTTAAACAACTCAAGGAAGTTACCGGCATTTTTCACCTCATCTTTATGTTTACGGAATCCGCGTTGAGGTATCTCTTGCTTTGCACATGTAAGCACAATGTCAAGTATTACTTTTATGTGCTCCCGATTTCTTTCTTTTACCTCACTTTGTCGGCCATCTGTGTTGATGAGCTGATGGACGATTGTGCCATGATCAGACTTGTTACATTCTCTGTAATTATTATATTTCTCCACAACTATCTGGTGAGCTCTGCTGCTCTCATGTTTATAACAAGCTGTGTTCATATGCTTCCAATCCTTATATCCATTTGTCCTCCCCGCCTCTCTCTCCAAAATGCCGACACATTTTACAAAAGACGGTATCCTTGACAACATTGTATTCTAAAAATGTGTACTTCTCGTACCAGTGTGATGAGAAACTCCTGTCCTTGTGCCCAAAAACTGTGATGGGGTACTTCTTCAGTTTCGGCTGTGCAGCCGGTTCATCTATTGCGGACAGGTCCACTGGAGCCAATGAACCAGCTGAGCTTGACTGGCTGGCTGCTCCTTCTTGCCCCCCAACAGGACCCTCTTCCCTCGCTGAGCCTGAGCCCACATTAGCTTGCCTAGCTGGTGCAGGTGCTGACAAATGTGATGTCGCCAAATGTGATGTCGCCGGTCCGGCCGCATCTGGTGACTCCGTTCTAAGTCTCTTGACATAGTTAGAGAGCAATGTCTGTCGAGCCATACTGTACTTATCTGTACGCTAACAACGGATGAGCCGCCTCAACCATTTCCATTTACGCGTCTTCTGCCTGTAGGCTTGGCTAAAATGCCAAACGTAAACTGTACAGAGAGGACGTAAAAAGGCTTGCTGTGATTGATCCAGCGCCAGTAATGACAGACGACAAGAAGAGATACAAGAATCACACAACAGCCGTTTATTGTAAACAGGAAGTAGAGGCACGGTAACTGTGACAACCACAAACAATACTGGCGCAGATTTCACACATGTTAGTAACCTAATAAATATTATCTTTCTTTTTTATTTATATATAGGGTTATATATAGGGTTATATAGGTATGTCAGTGAAATGACTGGACTATGTTTTCCCATATACTCTTTTAGCCTCTCTAATTCCTCTTTTTAGGTTGTTCCTTGCTATGCTTCAGTGTCGTACGATCTGAATGTGGCTAACCTCCCCAGTTAGCCAAGGTTTATTGGTGAGACACAGCTTTACAGATTTTAGAACAGTCACATCATCAATACATTTATTTACAAATCCCAACACAGTCTCTGTATATTCCTCTGGGTATATACAGTCCTCAGATGTTGCTGTACATTGTTTGTGTAAATAGCCAGGCCTCCTCCTCAGAGCTTACCCGATGTTGACGTCACTCACAATGGCCGGTTTGCTTGGGCCCTTAGCCTGGCGTTGACGCCTTCTCGCATCCCCCGCTTACGTGTCCTGCCGCAGCGTAGACAGTGGTACTTCCTCGCTCTAGGCGATTCCAGGGTCACCTCTGTGCAGCCTGTGCATCACATGCACTAACATGAACGCGCGGCCGGCCCGGCTTCCAAAACAAAGGCTCCAGAACAACACACACAGAGGGCGTGTAACGTAACTCTCTACTCCAGATGTCAATACACCATTATCTGTTAACATAGCAAAAATAAAATTCCTGAAAGCTAATAAAGCTGTATTTCGCATATAGCCCCTTTAAATAACTCTACTTTTGCAGACTTGCACATCTGCTTTAGTCCAATATACTCACTGTACAATATTTACTGATAGTGAGCTGCGAAAATATAACATTATGCACATCATATATGCCATCAACCTTTCAGGGACTGCAGATGAAAATTCGGCACAATTTTCACATAATAAACCCAAATGCTCATGTTTATTAAAATGCATTGTCCCTTCTTAAAATAAAATAATACCATTTTTAAATGAAATAAACAAACATGCATGCAACATTGTAATGTGCGAAAGGCAATTAACATAAATGAGTATCATCGTCTGTAAAATTATATAACAAACAAAAGAAGCAGATTTTTAGAATAAATGTACATACCACCTAGAGAATAAGTTGATGTAAAAGTGGAAATGGATGTTAAATGAAAAGGCCTGATGGTGGCACTGGAGTAAAAATCGAGTGTTCACCATATCAATCATGTTTGTTCCACTTGGGTTTCTTGAATGTGCACAACATATTTTTTGTTTACTTTGAGATGCATAACTTTGAGACACTATTGTCAAATACGGATAAATGATGGACCACCTGCAATTATGTCAAATAATATGTCATTCATCACAAAGCTGCTCAGCTCCTCTCAGTTTGTAGTAGGGCTGGTTCATTGGTGTTGTGATGGGGAGACAAGGCTGCTGACCGTGATGCTGCATCTGTTGGGCTTGGCACCAGGCAGGGCACAGAAAACTGATTCAGTATGAGTAGCTTGCTAAAAGTTTGATTGCATACATTAAATATTAGCTAGAATAGGAGCAACATGTAAATATTCAGAATTTACTGTGAAGATATGACGCAACTAATGTTAGGGGAGCAAAAGTAGCCGCTTTCACTATGGACTAAGCTAACAGGTTAATAGATATTTAATCTCTCTCTCTCTCTCTCTCTCTCTCTCTCTCTCTCTCTCTCTCTCTCTCTCTCTCTCTTGCATGCTGTCGACCATTGTTGCCACCGACTGTCCTTTAGGAAGCAGAGACATGTTGCCCCACTGGCACTCCTCACTCACAATTCTCTGCCAGCAAGTATCATTAACGCCTGGTTGGGGGCAAGACCTATACAACTGAACAACCGCTAGAAGTTGTCAGAAATCTTAAATCTTTAATAGAAACGTTAATCTTTTCACAACAGTATTAGTGACATCAAGGTAAGCTATTAGGAGACTTGACCCCAAGGTTGAGAAACAAAACCGTTTTAGTTGCACCGAACATTTAACGAAGAAAGTGGATTGCCAGTGAGCAGAGTACATGAATGAAAAATCGACCAGATAATAAATTGTATATGTTTGGTGCTCTACATGATGATGTAGATGCAGCAGAGTGGGGCAGGTTGGTGGATTGGTGGCCGGCCCTAGGATTTTGGTGGCCCTAAACAAGATTTTATATATGGCCCCAAAACACTTCCAGCACAAGCACCAAATCACACACACGGCTCATAACTGGATGAAGGTGAACACATACACACAAACTAGAGATAGGCAAATCAAGAAACAGCAAATCTCTTAAAACATCTATTAACAATATATTAAAATATGAGCAGTTAAGAAAAAAAAAAAAGTATCCAAAATGATAAATATTAATGTCAACATATTTATATGATAAAAGCAACACTCCTGCACATCACAAGGTCTATAAGTAAAGACAAATGAACCGCAGTAAAACCAAAACTATTTTTGATCAAATGAAAAGCAAGGAACAATCAATATCAGAGTGCAAAATATTCAAAAATATTAAAATTTGAGAGGCTAAGAAAGAAAGCAACTTGTACAAAACAAGGTTTATAAGTAAAGACAATAACAAATGAACATGTACACCAATACTTCACACACAATACGTCTACGTAACCATGGCAACACCCTGCACCCAGAGCCCTATAGACCTCTGGTTGCAACTGTTGTGGCTATAAAACGGTGGATAAATAGATTTGAGCATCATGCAACTTGTTTCACTGCCAGGGCTTCATTCATCCGTCATATCGTGATATTTGGACAGTCTAGAAGAGCCACACAATTACATTACTTTATCCCAGTTTAAGTTAGCAGACGATCAGATAGATCATGGTCATGTACTTGAGGAACAGCTAAAATTGTCTAAAAACACCTGGAACATTTTAGTCCAGACTAAATTTGCTGAAAGTTTTTGTCAAACAAATTCATGATGCAGTTGTTTCTATTTGATGTAAATGTAAAGTGTAAGTGTGCGTTAAATTTGTGTATCCCTCTGTTTTTTCTCCTGTCCAGTTGAGTCTGAGGGATAATGATCTGACCTCGTTGCCTAAGGAGATTGGGGAGTTGGCTCAACTCAAAGAGCTTCACATCCAGGGCAACAGACTGACTGTCCTGCCCCCTGAGCTTGGTACTACACACACACACACACACACACACACACACACACACACACACACACACACACACACACACACACACACACACACACACACACAAACACGTCTGTATAGATATCTTAATGAGGACCTAACCTTACTCTAACCTTAACCAACCCAACTAAAAGCCTAACCCTAACTGAACCTGAGCCCCAATTCTTGGTGGCAGCACGGTGGCTCAGTGATAAGCACTGTGGCCTCACAGCAAGAAGGTCTTGGGTTCGATAACCTGCTGGGGAAGGGCCTCTAAGTGTGGAGTTTGCATGTTCTCCCTGTACTTCAGCAAAGCTTGCTGAATTCCTGTCTTGATAGGTAACAGAAAAAGGAATGATGAATACGCTAAATTATAGGAAGCACTCATCTGGTCCTTCATGTTTATCAAATTTAGCGTCCATTTTTTGTTAGCCACAGCCTGTACTACAACTGGGGGGATAATGCTTTTAACACATTGAATTTAGCTTTTTAAATACCAGGTCTTTGGCATGAAAAACATTTAATCAATGATTTTATTGTCAAACACAACCTTGATTTTATGTTTTTAACAAGGTTTGATAACTGTGCAGTTATTCTTATCAAGTCAACCCCTTCTAATTGCATGGCCTCAGATCTACTACAAATTGTCAACATGTCCCTTTTCTCAGGTGTTTTTCTACAGGCCATGAAAACAAATATTTTTTTATCTTTTATTCTTATTTTGACTGCACCACAGCACTGAGACTGCTCTTGTTAAGGTCTTCAATTACATACATTTAAACTTATTAACATTATTAATGGATCTCAGTTCCCCAAGGCTCCATTCTAGGGCCTCTTCTGTTCAACATCTACATGCTCCCAGTAGCTCAGATTATTGAAAACAACTAAATATATTAACATAATTATGCAGAGGACACACACATTTACATATTTACATCATCAAAGGACTATGGCCCAATACCAGTACTGACTAAGTGCATTTAACAAATCAAAGCTCCACTCCAGTTCTCAGATCTTTACACTGACGTCCTATCTGTCAAAGAATAGACTTTAAAATACTATTGTTGATTTACTAAGAACTGAACGTTTTAGGGTAAAAATACATTATTTTTGTAGTATTAGAGCCACTGAAAAAAAAAAAATATAGAATTCTGAGAAATAAAATCAGAATTGTGAGATTAAAGTCAGAATTGGTGGTCCCTCTTTTTTTGTGTTTTGTGGACTTGGAGAAGGCATTCGACCGTGTCCCTCGGGGAGTCCTGTGGGGGGTTCTCCGGGAGTATGGGGTATCGGACCCCCTGATATGGGCTGTCCGTTCCCTGTACGACTGGTGTCAGAGCCTGGTCCACATTGCCGGCAGTAAGTCGGACTCGTTTCCAGTGGGGGTTGGACTCCGCCAGGGCTGCCCTTTGTCACTGATTCTGTTCATAATTTTTATGGACAGGATTTCTAGGTGCAGCCAGGGCGTTGAGGGGGTCCGGTTTGGTGACCTCAGGATTGGGTCACTGCTTTTTGCAGATGATGTGGTCCTGTTGGCTTCATCGGACCGTGACCTCCAACTCTCGCTGGATCGGTTCGCTGCCGAGTGTGAAGCGGCCGGGATGAGAATCAGCAACTCCAAATCCGAGTCCATGGTACTCAGCCGGAAAAGGGTGGAGTGCACTCTCCAGGTCGGGGATGAGATCCTGCCCCAAGTGGAGGAGTTTAAGTACCTCGGGATGGAGCGGGAGATCGACAGGCGGATGCCTCCCGGACGCCTCCCGGGTGAGGTGTTCAGGGCACGTCCCACCGGTAGGAGACCCCGGGGAAGACCCAGGACACGCTGGAGAGACTATGTCTCTCGGCTGGCCTGGGAACACCTCGGGATCCCCCGGGAAGAGCTGGACGAAGTGGCTGGGGAGAGGGAAGTCTGGGTTTCCCTGCTTAGGCTGCTGCCCCCGCGACCCGACCCCGGATAAGCAGAAAGAAGATGGATGGATGGAAGTCAGAATTCTGACTTTTTTCTCAGAATTCAAATTTTTTTTTCAGTGGCCCTAATACTCTTTCGTAATTTGCAACTGCTTGTTATTAAACCAAATATTAGGTTTACTATCTCACACTGCACTGTTACTTTTTATTGTCCTATTTTATCTGTCTTATTCTATTTTAGCTTAAGTTACCTTGTAGGTTCCTCACCATGAGCCATGACAAACACATTACACACTGACATTTGATACATTGTTCTTGAAAAAATATTGATTATAACTGCTTTAAAATTGTAATCATTAAGTAGAGTTTATGAAATAAATGTGCAATATCCAGCACTATTACAGATATTAACAGATGATGAGTGTAATCAGTTCAATCATTGTGTGTGTGTGCATGCAGGTAATCTGGATCTGACTGGTCCTAAGCAGGTGTTTAAAGCAGAGAACAATCCCTGGGTCACACCAATTGCAGACCAGTTCCAACTGGGTGTCTCCCATGTTTTCGAATATGTTCGCTCAGAGACCTACAAGTAGTAAGTTCTAACACTTATACACATATACGCACAGTGATATTTTTCCTGCAGTGTTTTGCATACAATACAAACACTCAACATGGGTTCTTAATGGTGCAATGCAAGTCATGACTTGATATGTGCTTGGTGACTCTCAATTGCATGTCGTTTCAGGTGTAAGGATTTGTAATGTTTGATATGATTCCAAATGTAGATACAGTGTGCATATATGTCTAAGCAGTCTTCTCAGGGAAAAAGAAAGTATTGGAGGTTCCGCTATGAGGCAAAAAGGCTGATATTAATTCTTTGTGCCGGGCAGAAAGAGATGCTGTAAATCCCCTGTGTAAATGCTTCACACTGCTGCTCTGAGGCATGCTCTGGAACTGATCCGTGCACTGTGTGAACGTGTGAATGTGAGACAAAGACACCATGTCTCAAATTCCATATTATGTTTGCATACTTGTTTGAGCATTATTAGTGAGTGAAACTCCATTCTATGTGCACGCTGCTGTTGAATCAATAGCATTTGATCACACAGAGTTACTAAAATAAGCATATAGCAGCACAAAGTAATGTTGACAGTGTACTGGGTGCACCTAGTGAAAATGTCATTTCACAATACCACGTTGCATCATCAACACCAGCATTAAAAAAAAAGTCCTCATAAACACAGATGCTAGCAGATAATACACTGCCTGGCCAAAAAAAAAGTCGGCACCAAAAAAAAGGTCACACACTCTAATATTTCGTTGGACCACCTTTAGCTTTGATTACGGCATGCATTCGCTGTGGCATTGTTTCGATAAGCTTCTGCAATGTCACAAGATTTATTTCTATCCAGTGTTGCATACATTTTTCACCAAGATCTTGTATTGATGATGGTAGAGTCGGACCACTGCGCAAAGCCTTCTCCAGCACATCCCAAAGATTCTCAATGGGGTTAAGTTCTGGACTCTGTGGTGGCCAATCCATCTTTGAAAATTATGTCTCATGTTCCCTGAACCACTCTTTCACTATTTGAGTCAGATGAATCCTGGCATTGTCATCTTGGAATATGCCCGTGCATTCCCATATTAAACATAGCCCCGAATTCTACTGTTGTTTTTCTATGATTTGATTTCACCAAACTTAAACGTTTGGTGTGTATGGTATGTTTAATAGTGAAAGTAAGAGCATTTCCACAAGCACAATGCGAAGGGAATTCAAGGGATGGGGACTGAACAGCTGTGTAGCCTTAAGAAAAATCAGAAAAAAGGCTTCAATTTGCTAGGGAGCATAAAGATTGGACTCTGTAGCAATGGAAGAAGGTCATGTGGTCTGATGAGTCCAGATTTACCCTGTTACAGAGTGATGGGCGCATCAGGGTAAGAAGAGAGGCATATGAAGTGATGCACCCATCATGACTAGTGCCTACTGTACAAGCCTGTGGGGGCAGTGCTATGATCTGGGGTTGCTGCAGTTGGTCAGGTCTAGGTTCAGCAACATTATGAGCCCAAAGAATGAGGTCAGCTGACTACCTGAATATACTGAATGACCATGTTATTCCATCAATAGATTTTTTCTTCCCTGATGGCACAAGCATATTTCAAGATGACAATGCCAGGATTTCATGGGCTCAAATAGTGAAAGAGTGTTTCAGGGAGCATGAGACATCATTTTCACACATGGATTGGCCACCACAGAGTCCAGACCATTGAGAATCTTTGGGATGTGCTGGAGAAGGCTTTGCGCAGTGGTCCGACTCTCCCATCATCAATACAAGATCTTGGTGAAAAATGCATGCAACACTGGACAGAAATAAATCTTGTGACATTGCAGAAGCTTATTGAAACAATGCCACAGCGAATGCATGCCGTAATCAAAGCTAAAGGTGGTCCAACGAAATATAAGAGTGTGTGACCTTTTTTTTTGGTGGTGACTTTTTTTTTGGCCAGGCAGTGTAGGTATATGTACAGTATGTAGTATTTACAACTTCAGTTTTATGTTTGTGAAATCAAACTACTTTTTCTACATTATGTAGAAGGGACTTGTGAAAAGTGTTGGGCTAAAGGAGAGGAATTCAAGAGGAAAGCATAAAGATGATTTTGATAATGTGTACTATTTGACATTTATGTCTACTAGAGACTAGTACTAGAGAAAAAGGTCAGTGGGGCACCAAAATCACTGTGTTCAGTACTTGTCTGCAGATATCATTCTCCAGACTGAAGTGTTTGACCGATGAGCCAGCACATATTGCTATCCGTATGTCCCAGGTGGTACTGGGAAAAAAACACTAACCTTTCCCTACTGTTGTTCTCATCATCCACAAGTTGCCTTAGAACAACTTAATTTTTTCAACTCCATTACATTTAGGTTGTATTTCTACCGTACCAGACAGGAACTTACACCAACAAAAGACTATACATTATATTTAGTAACAAGCTGATCAAATTGTCAGTCACCTGTGTCTGTCAGGCTGGGTGATGGAGGGCTCAGCTACTCTGCCATGGACTGCCATTCTAACTTGATCAATCACTGTCACCCTTACTGGGAATTCTCATCAGAAGTGAGAAGGGAAACATTCAGAATTTAGTCTGTTAAATCCACACTGACTCTGACCTGTGTTCAGCGTCTCTGTCCACAGAACCGAGAATCTGTCAGCATCAGCTCTTGACAAGCTGAGAGGACAGCGACCAACTAAACAGTTTTCACCAGGCTGACTGACAGCAGAAATCTACTGAACCAAAATAGTTTTCATGTATGCTCCAGGGGAAGAAATCGACAGTATTATTTACTGATTCACAGATTTTTATTTCCCTACCCATCGTAGTGAGCAAGGGGAATCTGCCTGTAGTGAAACTGCAAAACTCACAGACACACAGGGAAGCTTGATCAATCAATTTCAATACTGTTAATGAACTCAGGACATATAAACAACTCAATCAGTCAAGGCAGATGGCCCGCCCACTTAGAGCACGGTTCTGGTTGAGGTTTCTTCCTGTTAAAGGGGAGGTTTTCCTTGCTGCTGTCACCAAGTGCTGCTCATGGGAGAATGTTAAGTCTCTTCATTTTAGATTAAAGAGTAGACCTGCTCTAAAGCTGTAAAGAAATAGATTCAAGATTCAAGACAACTTTATTAATCCCTTGGAGGGCAATTCATTTGACAGCTCGCACCACAACATACTCGTACACATGAATAACAAGATAGAAAACACAGAAGTAAGAAGAAGAGTTGGCAGCTGTGTGCAAAAGTGCAAAAATAAATGTGCAAAGTCAGCAGGTCCTATAGTCCAATGAATAGTTCATTGAGAGGTAGCCTATACAAGTGTCAAATGATAAAATAAAATAAAAAAATGCACCACAGTATACAGCTGCACACCGCAATAACAAACCGATACAACTGGACCTCATAAAGATTTGTTCAGCAGTCGTACAGCAGAGGGGATAAAGGACTTGGAAAGTCGGTTACCCTTACAAGCGGGTTGGCATAGCGACGCCCTGAAAGCACTAATGAAAATTCACTTCTTAAGATATGCCCGGAAGAACTCAAAATGTTGTGTGACTTCCTCATGACCTGTAGTTCCCATAAGGAACTTTGGTCTCTCTGCTTAAGTCCAATGATCTTGGAGCAGGTTCTCACGATACTGTTGAGACTGTTTCTGTCCTTGAGTGACAGATTATTGAACTAACAGATAAAAGAGTAAGTTAAAAGGCTTTCAATAAATGACAGAGAATCACTGGACTGACAGAAAAGGAGTTCAACATCCGAAGGAGATGAATCCTCTGCTGTCCACGTTTGACCAACACTTCAGTATTTGCATCCCATTTAAGCTGGTTGTCAAAAACAGTGCCAAGATATTTGTAGGAACTGACAGTTTCAATCTTCTCTCCATCTATGACACTTTCAGTGAAGGCCTTCTTGTTGCGTCTAAAATCAATCAGCATTTCTTTATTTTTGGATGCATTTAACTCTAAAAAGTTGTCTTTGCACCAGTCTACAAATGCAGGGAGAACTGCACCATGGTTCTGTTGGTTACCCTGTAGGAGGGACAGCAACACAGTGTCATCCGAAAACTTAACCAGGAAGCTACTGTCACAAGTTGATCTACAGCTGTCAGTATATAAAATATAGAGGAGAGGTGATAATACACACCCTTGTGGTGAGCCTGTGTTAGTGACAACAATATCAGACAAATGACCATTCACAATGACCCTCTGCTGTCAATAGAACCAAGTTGATGTGAAAGTTTAAAATCAGAGATCAGTCTCACTTAAAAGGCAAGGTTGCATGTGGTTAAAAGCAGAGGAGAAATCTGCAAACAACAGTCTAGCATGGGCATTAGGTGTCTCCAAATGTTTGTACAAGGTGTTAAGAATGAAAATCTTAGCATCCTCGACAACCTTTCCGGCCTGGTAGGCAAATTGCAGAAGGTCAAGTTTACCCTCGATAGCAGTGAGAATCTCATTTTTAATAATTTTCTCCAGGATTTTCATTAACAATGAAGTGAGGGCAATTGGCCTAAAGTCATTAAGCTGACTAGGCTTACTATTATTTGGCAATGGCACAATATGAGACATTTTCCAAATATTTGGATATTGATAAGAGTCAACTATCATTTGAAAAATATGTTTGAAAACACCATCAAGCTGTACGGCGCAGTGATGCAATATACGGCCACATATGCCGTCAGGACCCGGAGCTTTTCTCATATCAGTGCCTTTCAGTAATTTAGCCACCTCGTCTTCTGAAATAATGATCTCATTGACAGGAGAAAGTGAGTGTTTGAGTTGACTTATCTTTTCTGAAAAATCATGCTGTTCAAAACGAGAATAAAAAGAGTTTAAAATATTGGGCAGATCCTGATCCTTAACCCCTTCCAGATTGACATGTTTCCCAGTACTAATATAATAAATAATACACTACTAGCATAAGAAAATGCTGGGGGCCAGCAATGCCGTGTGTCGGTGTGGATTGATAAATTGGATAAAATGGATGTCAAAAATGCTTCTAAAAACACTGATAGGCTGTTAGTCAGGGCTCATAAATGCAACAGAAGCTTTATTTATTTGTCATGCTTATCAATACAAACAAACACTGCGCACTACTCAAAACCTTTCTCTGTCCTTTGATGGGTTTTTTCCAAAGACCTTAAATGATATCAAACAAATTAGACTCCTTACGTACTAGATGATGCAGAAAAACAAAGCAAGAATAAACTGAAGTTGGTTAGGTTAAATCTCGCCTGGAAATTTGAAAATCTGTGCAGAACAGAACAGAAGGTAGTGTGAGAGAACATTAGCTATGCTGGCTAAACTACAACACAACTTTAGAATTACCATGAGGCTCATTGTTATCCTCTTTAGGGTAGTCTGTCAGCTGAACACATTGACCACACTGGTATCAGTCCTCCATTAATCCCAGTAACAAAGCGATGAAACCAACCCCCAAGTGTAGAGTTAATGTGGTGTTACAGATGTTAGTAAATGTAATATAATGAAAATACTGCAAAAATACATTGCAATGTTTATGGGGTGTTAAGTTACTGTTGAAGTGCTGAACCATAAGGGGCAGCCTTGCCTCAGTACTTGGGCATACTTACCTCCACGCGTGAGCTATTTTCAGCTTGTTCTCCCTCTTGTGATGACCATCGCATCACACTCGAGATACCCCCTCAGCCTGCGAGAGACTGTATGAACACTGTGATGAACACTGAGTGAGAAAGATGAGAGTGCATGTGATTAAGTGCAAATAGAAGACACACGCACACACGCACGCACACAGACAGCAGTCTGGCTGTAGACAGGTGTTAGTTTCATTCCAAAGAGATCCTCTCTGTGTCTTCACAGCTTCATTCACACCTGACTAAATGTCCTTCACCTTCCAACTCCTGTCAACACCCAAACACACACACATCTGTCTTCAGCTCCTGCTTCTATCTAATTTAGTGGATGAATCTTGACTGGAAAGTGAAAGTAGTAATCACACTGTGCTTTCCTATTTTAGTTGGCCGAGAAATTGACAGAGCTGATTTGTAACACCTTTGTGTTGGTGTGAGGTACATTAATTGTCAGAGTAAAATCAAAAGGTAATCTGTAGATGAACATTCATTAAAATGGGAATGGGTGGAGAAGTTGCATACTCCACTGCATGATGACCCTGAATGTCTTCTCCACTCTGTTCTGACCTGCAGCATTCAAAGCTCCTCTCGTAGTGAAGCCATCTGTCTTGCTTACAGGGATGTACATCAGTGTATTTGTATCTTACTGTAGCATTTATATTTTGCATGACTGCTGTTTACAGAAGCATTTAATGTTTGAGCTTTACTGTATGTTGAGGCATGGTGATGGTGGTTGGGACATACAACTACTTACCAGATTATCTTGATGTTTATTATCATTGTTTATGATCCTCATATGTTGATGGATGGACTGATATCCATGGGATATCACAAAATAACGTTCCAATAAAGGTGTATGAAGTTCTTGGCCAAATTCACCTTTCAGAGTCAGTGAGGGAAAATGTGACTATTCATCTTTTATGAACATTGAATATTTCACCATTTCAAATCTGAGCTATCCCTTTAATATACCCATAATATAATGAATGGACCTATGAAAAATAAAATGCCAGTTAAGTGTAACACCGTCTATGCTTGTTTTGATCTCCTCAACAAAGAGTCAGCTGACATGTCTGCCTCACATCCAGAGGACTGGCAAAATTGTAAAACGCTGTTTTCAAACAGCATGCATCCACACCAGCTGTTTCAGCTGGTTTCTGTGAATCCCACCTTCCACAATAAAACGCTAAAACAAGAATTCTCCTCCTACTGGGCAGCAGTAGCTGGTCAGCTACACAAAACTAGCAGAGAAAAAACCTTATGCTTTTTTCCGTTACCATGGATTCTTCCCAACATTAGTCTATTGTAGCAGATTCCAACGTTTTGAGCTGAGAAAGGTGGTAGACAGCTATGTTTTACTCTAAACAAACCGTCAAGATATTGAACCCCAAATTGCTCTTGATGGCTGCGCCAGCACCCTGCATGGTAGCTTGCAACTGTTTTTGTGTGTGTGTGAATGGATGAATGTGGCTTGTAGTCTAAATGCAACAGTAGTGTAAAACAGACGGACAGAGGGCCACAATGGAGAGAAAGAGATGCCTTTATGAATTTAGCTGCCTTAGTTCTCTTCTCTTGCTTTGTGTGTGGCAGAAGCCACAGACCGAGCAGCAAGTACACTATCGCCTCCATGTCTTCCGTTGTTTATGTGTTTGTGTCACATATAAAACGAAGTCACAGCAGTTTCACGCAGCCGTGCTATGACGACCCCGCCCACGTTGAGGAGGAACTATAGTAATGGAAAAGGTCGTTCCTGGTACCAAACCGAGTCGAGTCGAGCCGAGTAGTGCTAGAACTGTATAGTGGAAAAGCGCCATAAGTGATCTGTTATACATCTACCTTGAAAGTGTTGAGATTAACTCTGATAGTATTCATTTGTGGCTTCAAAAGTTAGCCAGCAATGAGAAATCTGCTGTAGCAGCTGTCTGTATGAATTTTCATGGTGTCCCTTGTATTTGGCATTCATACACAGGATCACCATTTTAGCACCATTTTTTGAACTCCAATCTGAGTGCTGCTCTATAATAAACATGGACAAACATATTGACTTTTAAAGCTAATTTCTTAGTGTACTGAAATTATCTGAAGCAGATGGCCACCTATACATAGGAAATCAATTTTAGAAAATTTGTAGGCTTTCTAAAATGGTCGCAGTCTTTCTGCAGTTTACATCATCCTCACAGTAAGATGCTAAAATATTATATATTTTGTCTCTCTTTCTTTTCATTTCATGTCATTTCAGCTTGACTAGGTCTGAATACTTCTGCTGGATGCAGTGTGCAGTCCCTCTCAGTTGCTGTCTAATTATATTCACGCATTAATGCCTAACAGAAACGGCTGCACCAGGGTCCTACAGTGAGAGGATCTCACAGTTAGAGGGCTGATATTGCAGTCTCTCTCTCACTTGCCATACTCCCTCCTTCTCCAATCCAGTTTCAAATCAAAACATATCAGCTATTAACGTATTAGTTTCACAATAACAGCTCAAAAATTGTGAGATAGTTATGTGTTTTTTTTTTGGCCTATTCTTTTCTATTGGCCTGCATCCACGTAACGCTCAAGTTCCTGTCTGTGAAAACAAATGACATGGCTGACATTTTTTAACTTCTCAGTGGAAAATGCAGTTGTTAAGATAGTTTCAGCAATAAAACGCATTTTGATAACAATTCTAGCAAAGAATGTGCATTATGTATTTATAATTTTGTTGAGTAAATATATATGATTTTTAGGTTTTTAGTTATATTGCAAAGTTTCAGGTCTAGCCAGAAAATTGTTTCAATACAACAATACCATTTTTACATTTACATTTTTTTCAAAAACACAAAAGTGTTCTTTATAACTCACCAATACGATAAGTTAAAGTTGCATTGTGGGACTTTCAGACATAAATGAACATCTATTACATTCAAGTTCTCACAATGCTGATTAAGAATATCACAACCAGAAAAATCTCTCTCTATATTATCGCTGTAAATTACAGTGTAGTGTTTCCCACAGAATGACAGATATTTTAATACCCACTCCGAACACAATGTTGTTTGCAATAGCAGAGTATCACTGGTTGTTGTTCTATTCGCTGACTCCACAGGATGTGCAGGAAAAGTAATGTATGACTTACAGTAACTTTGGTGAAAACATACATACATACAAACACAACAACAATAACAACCAGGTTCAGACAAAAAAAAGAATAAAGCTACCAGATGTACATATACAGGGTGCTAACTAAGGCTCTCAACAGGTCCCAACAGGTCATCAAGTGAGTGACCAGGCCAGGCTTTCTCCCTGCCCTGATCACATCCAAATAGGTGAGACATGGATCCCAGGTGGCCAAGAACCTTCCCACCGAATCAATCCTTGTAAACATGAGCTATTCCATCTGTATGACTGAGGTCACATCAGCTGGCCATTTCTGAAAGGCGGGGGAAGAAGTGGATTTCCAGTCCATCAGGATGAGTCGTTTGGCAACAGTCACTCAAAGACCGTCACGCCGCTGCAGGCAGGCCCGCTGTAGTCTGCAGGCAACCGAAGATGGCAAGCTCAGCCTCCGGTTGAAAAGTTCTTTTGTAGGCCTTAGAAAACCAGTCAAATATCTTACCCCAGAATTCAGTCAATAAAGGGCAGAACCAGCGCCCGTATTTTCAGGGCGAGGGGTTCTAGCGCAACAGCGAAAAGGGCAGGCGAAAGAGGGCAACCCTGCTGAACTGAGCGGTGTAAGGGAAATGGGGTCAACCTATCCCCATCAGTTAAGATGGAACACATTGGACTAGCGTATATCAATTTCACCCAGGATATGAATGAGTCACCAAAACCGAATCTGTTTAATGACTCTAACATATACAGCCACTCGACCTGATCAAAAGCCTTATGTGCATCAAGAGATACAATTGCTGCTCCACTGGCTTCTGCTTGGTTGGCATGCATAACATTGAGGAGACGTCTAACGTTGGAAAAGGAATATCTGCCATGAATGAAACCCGTGTGATCGGGATGAATAATAGATGACAAATGTTAATTCAATCGTCCAGCTAGCATATTGATTATTAATTTCCTGTTGAAGTTTTGAATTGCAATAGGCCTATAGCTAGCCAGATCTGTCCCTTCTCTGCCTTTCTTCAAAATGAGGGAGATGTTAGCTTCATAAAGTGTTTTGGCCAGGGTGCTCTGAATCAACCATCATCCTAAGTAAAAGCGGCGGCGTGAGGATGTTGCAGAATTTCTTATAAAACTCACAGCCAAAGCTATCAGGTCTGGCCACTTTACCTGTCGGGAATGATTTAATAGCAGAGATTATTTCTTCCAGTCTTCCAGCACTAGCATACGTGTGTCAAAGTCGTAAACGTACTGCTCTTGACTAGACACAGGCTTGTAATTTGGCCTGCAAGGCTGCGAGCGACTGAAACTTAGCTTCGAAGGCGTCAAAACGTTCGTTAATGCAGTGCAGGACTGACTCTGAGACCTCTTGCACAGTGCCTTACACATCTCACATGTCTTCTCCAGAGGCATCTCCTACTTCGTGGGATAATCTCTGGCGAGGTCACAGTTAGCAGCAGCATTAGCTCCAGCTCCTGTAGCTTGACCATCGGAGGTTCTAGCTCTGATGGTGGTGTTAGTTTTCGGTGGCATGTCAGATAATTGGTCCAATAGAACTCTTAGGGAGTTATATACAAACACTTGCGGTCTGTGAGTAAAAGAAGTGTGGTATAATGATGAATATATTCCGTCGCAGAGAGGAGCACTAACTATACACGTCTACATCCACTAGCGCCCCCGAAAACCTTCTTGTTTAACAGTGAATTAAACTCACAAGATTTTTATTTGCTGGAGCTAACATTAATCTGCTTTTCCTCAGTAACGTGTGATAGAAATGTCCAAGAGAGAATGATAATGTTCCATGTAAATTAACCTTTCCTACACATTTTGTATCACATATATGATGGCTAGAGACGTGCTGTCTACAAGAGATCTTCATTACTCATTTTTGCCTACATTATTTGATCAGTGGCTGCTAATGCCTGCTTGGCCTTTCCTTTACTTAAGACTAGATTAGGTTCAACTCTATTGTCACCTTCAAGCAGGTTGCCCTGTTGTAATGAAGATGCAAATCCTGCCACGCTGACTGACATACAAATCAAATTCATGTTAAAATATCAGATTTACAACCAAATTAATTTAAAATATCATCATACAGTATTCTGTGTTGATGATTCATTGAGGCTTTCCAGGTTAAATAGTGGACCACTATGTGCCTTGCAATATGTTGACCAGCTGACTTGTCAAACTCTAAGGGTCTGATTTACTAAAGGTTTGCGTGTGTAAAAACGTGTGCAGACTTGACATCACCCGCAAAAAATGTGCAAGCTGATCTACTTATGCAGCGCACTGAGGTTTGTGTCTTTTAAATGTGCAAAATAATACAGGCTGTCCATTTAGTACGTTTACCATAATGAATATGTAATATGAGACGTTTCAACCCCAGTGTGCAAAATACAGAGAGGAGAAAATGTAAATATGTTATTTAGCACGCGCATTGTGATTTACCAAACCTGAAGGTATTTTTGCTGACTGTTACTGCGTCTATAAATAATACTGCGCACAGGTGATGTCACTGTGGAGAGGAGAGACGGAGACACAATGACAGAATACGTACAGGACGGATTTTTTCCACCTGTGTTAATATTTTTAGTTTCACTAACAACATTGACACCCGCAAAACACATGCAAACTAAATGTGCAATGTATTGCACTGTGCACGTAATTTAGAACCCTTTATTTGGGATCTTAGTAAATCAGGCCCTAAATGTATCTTTTTTTCCAAAACTTTGTTTATGAAGTTTTACATGAAAATACAAGTGCATCACCAGTGCATTACAAAAAACAAAAATCCAAAACAGGTATAAATATATATGTACATATACAATAAGATTCCCTATTATCAGAATACTGTACTGTACAAAAAAACAGCATACTACCTCAGAAAATAAAAAAAACACATCAGTCAACAAACAGCAGTGTCCCTACTTGACAATAAATTGGTTTAACAGCAGTTAAACTGCACCTAGCCCAGTATTAGTACCACTGTAAACTGTATAAAAATGTATCAGTCCAGGATAAATGGTAAACATATGTGACTGATAAATTGAAAAAATGGACCCCATAATTTCTGGAATTTACCAGCAGAACCACTCAGTGAAAGTCAAAGTTTTTCTAATTTGAGAAAATAGAGAACGTCTCGAGTCCAGTGAATATGAGAAGGTGATGCCTGTGACTTCCATTTAATTACTATTAGTATCCTGGCCAAAAAAGTGGTAAAAGCCAGGAGGTGTTTTTAACTGCAGAGAGTAGGTAACATAGGACAGACTCCAAACAATGCACCAAAAGCATCAGGCTCAACTATTTCCCCACTTAAAATGTAAAATGCACATATCTCTTGAGAAATGTTATCGAAAAGGCATTTTAATGCGAAACTATCTTAACATACTGCATCTTCCACTGACACTAAATGGAATATCAGCCATTTAGTTTGTCTTTGCAGACAGAAACTTGACAGTGGACACAGGCCAATAGAAAAGAATAAGCCAACAAAACAAAGGCATCTGAGTCAGTAAGCAGTCCTTTAACAAATAAAATAAAATAAAATAAAATCAGAAAATAAAATATTATTGCAGCAGCTGGATATCATTAACTAGCTAACAGAGGAAGATCAGGGGTTTTTAGTACCCCCTATCTGACTATCTACCTACCTATCTAGTAAGCTTTTATCTTAAAGTGCCAAAAACATAATTTCAAGTCAGACAATTATTCACAAACTGGAACAGTAACAGCCAGTGGAACTACATCTCACAAATCAATGAATACATGAGAAAGTAAAATAATCAGATCCTTCATTAAAATGAATCAACTTTTACATTCGTTTTTCAAGTAACTCAAACAAACAAACATGTATTCTAAAACTCACTCATCATCAGACATTTAAGTCATCAGACATCAGACATTCTGAATTGGTGTGAGAAACATTACTCTCTCCTCAGTTTCTGGGTCCAGGGTGTCCATGTCATGTGCGTTGCTGCTGACGTCAGCACTTTAGCACTGCAGTGACTGCTTGTTGTTGCTTCAGGTATTGCTCAAGCATGTTGTTCCATTGTGTGACCACATCCATGATGAGTTTATATACTGGTTTCAATGTGCTTCTCTCTCCTATCCTTCCTCCCTCTCCTCTCTACTCCAACCGGTCGAGGCAGATGTTCTCCTACTGTGAGCCTGGTTCTGGTTCTGAGGTTTCTTGTTAAAAGAGTTTTTTCTTACCATTGTCACCAAGTGCTGCTCATGTGGGAATGTTGGGTCTCTTTAAATTAAACTTAAATAGTACGGTTTAGACCTGCTCTATGTGTAAAGTGCCTTGAGATGACTTTGTTGTGATTTGGCGCTATATAAATAAAGATTGATTGATTGACTGGCAGGTTTAACTCCTCAGCCAGTCCCAACATGGAGTGCTACTTGGGCAAAAGGGCTTCTTCCCCAGTGGTGTTACCAGCCCATGGAAGCGTTTGTCCATCCTTTAATTGAACAAGCATATGACCATGCAGCTCCTCAATTCTCTGGGAGCCAAAAATAGGTATCACACAACACAGGGAAAGAACAAACTTGAACTAAGCTAAACTTGTTCAACATTTTCCAACTAAAATGTGTCTGGGAAACATTTAAAATCAACAAAATTGTTTAAAACCATTAATTAAATTTGAAGAAGAGCTTCAGTCAAAAATGTTTTACCGTTGTCAGTATGGAGGCAGACACAGAAATGATTAGATGTTGCATAGTGGGAAAACATGACTGGATGACAGATGCAACATGCCCAGAAAAAGTTAGTCATCAATCACAACGTCCAGATTTTTAGCAGACTTTGTTTGAGACTGTGAGGAGGACTTGAGGTGGTGCAGAACAGTAGGACTGGCTAAGATCACCAAGAGTTCATTATTAAAACAGATTTGAGTTGAAAGTCATCTATTTACAAATATCATTGAAGCAGGCTGAGATCAATGCTGAGACAGTCAGTCAGATAAATTGGAAGGACAGACAGAGCTGGGTACTGTCAGAATAGCAGTGGTAAAAAAAAAAACATTTAAGCAGGTAGTCACACCAAAACAGGTGTATTGAGAAGAGAAGGGCATGGAGCACAGATCCTTGAGATACTCCAGTGGAAAGAGAGTGGCGCTTGGACTCTTTTCCTTGCCATGCCACTTTGAATAATCGGCCTGTAAGGTAGGACTCAAACCTGAGTAACGGTTCCAGAGAGGCCCACTTGAGATCATGTCAAAAACTGCCAACAAGTCCAGCAAGATGAGAAATGATGACTGGACGTCACTTCTCACTGACCTCAGTTTCTATAACTGACACCAGCACAGTTTCAGTGGATTAGCCACTATTATTTTTTTTAACAACAGGGTAACTTGGGCCTGTTTAAACATGGTGGGGATTGTACCTGAACCCAGAGAAGCGGTTATCATGTGTGTGATCTTAGACGTGATTGTGGGTGAGATAGCTTGAAAAGGTCCAGGCAGGATTAGGATTGTTGAGATTAGAGAGTGTTTGGTAATGGAAGTCTTTACCAAGTGGCATGGCAGAAGAACATCTTGGAACTACTGCCACAACTTCCCTGACCTCAAAATGTTTCACTCATTCAGCTGACTTGCATTTGTGTTTCTCTAAACTGAATAACTTAGTAAAACACTATAATGCAAACAATCCATTCACTATTAATGAATAATTAATAGACCATATTTAGTCACTGTCAATTACATGATCAGGCAGCTGAAATAGTGATCAGCAAATCACTCAAGACATATTTCAAACATCAGCAGATAATGATTTATGGTCCATTGATTGTTATATCTATAACTGCTTGTTTGCCTGGTTGGAAATGCATGATGTCCACCTCTAGACTGCTGTATTCTGCTGCCTCAGCTCTGTGTGTAAGGCTGCATTCAGACTGAAAACAGCCCTGTGTTACAACAGGACAGTGGGCTTCATGGTGGGGATGGGTTGTTTTAAGGTACCAGTAAGACAATGAAATATGATCCAGGGGGTCAAGTTGGAGTTAAAGGCTTTATCTGAAACCAAAATACTGCAGAATGGTTTATGATACTCATAGACATGACTTTTATATTTGTCTCAGTGGCACTATGGAACGTCATAGTGCTGTTAAAGGTTTTTATAGTGTAAGTCACTGGTACACAATGTATGCCAGTTGAAGACATTGTAATATAGGTCAGTTTGGGGTCTCAGATCATCTAAAACAGGTACTGCAATTGATGTGTGTGTAATTTCACACCCTCTCCCTTTATAATAGTACATATACAATGCATTCAACAATTTGAAAAGCAGCTCAGAGGTCAAATGAGCAGAACAATGCATTGTACTTATTCATGTGTCTGTGTATGTAGCTGACAAGGGCAGAAGATATTTTTGTTGGTTCTGTTTATGGATAAAATACTACACACACGCACATTCCTGAGATTACTGTTGGGTCATCACAAAGTGTACTTAACTAATGATGAGGGCAGACCGATTTGCCACCATTGGCTAAAAGCCACAGTTGTTTTTAATGAATCTTAATTAGGATCTTTTCTACTCCTTTCCTCTCTGTTCCCCTGCTTTTTCCTCTCCCTTCCTTAATTTCGTTGCTCCTCCTCCTTCCCACTAATGTTTCTTCGCCTCCAAAGGAACCTACTAAATTGCTTGACAGCTCCAGTGAAGATGAGATGGCTGTGAGAGGGAGGCCCCCATCAGATCAATGGCCTTTGGCCTCCCTGAACATTTCTCTCTCTCTCTCTCTCTCTCTCTCTCTCTCTCTCTCTCTCTCTCTCTCTCTCTCTCTCTCTCTCTCTCTCTCTCTCTCTCTCTCTCTCTCTCTCACACACTCACTCACTCACACACACACACACACACACACACACACACACACACACACACACACACACACACACACACACACACACACACACACACACACGGGTAAAATAAAAGCAAATGCAAACTTTCAATCTCTTAACACACACACACACACACACACACACACACACACACACACACACACACACACACACACACACACACAGAGAGAACTTTACTGTGATTAATTAAGCCGTGAGGAATAGCAGAGCTCCATAAAGACATCATCAGGAATCTGAATCCATTCGCTTCTCATCCTCTGCATTTAATTGGCCATAACAGTTCTTCACTGGAGCTGCTCATGAACACCTACATACACACATGCACAGTGCACACACTTGAAGAAAGAAAGGGGAAATCTTTATGTTGATCCGTAGCTCGAAAGGTTAATGCTCTGTAAAGCTTGTATGAACCATTTTTGTCATTGGTGTTTGTGTGGTTGTGGCTGGTTGGATATCCCATGCTCTCCTGGGTGCAGGACAGTAAAGAGAGTAGGTGAATGTTAACTGTTTCTCTTGCACATAGATAGATTTTCTTTACCATCAAGAACTAGCGATTGCTGATTCCAGATCGCAGACTGTGTACAGAGTATGGAGAGTGATACACGGATAATTGTGCAGTAGTACAGCAAAGCAAATGAAAGTAGCAATAAGTTGTGACTGAGGGCAATCTGGATGTTAAAGAAAAATTGTCCAATCGGTCCAACTGTAAATGCTATCATTTTGAGCATGTTGTATGGAATACTATGCATGAATGCATAAATAAAATAAAAATGAAAAATGCTTATTTTAATTAATCGAGAGCTGTTTTATGTGAATTTGGTAACTGCATGGATATTACAATAAAAGTTGTCAGGAACTTATCATAATGAGCTCATACTGTAATGTAGCAGGGTGAGCATTCAACTGCAGAATTATAAAACTACCATATAAATTAAATGCATTTACACAAAATACAAAAGGATCACACACACACACAGACAGGTTTACTTAAGTCACTTTTGGAGTACTTGTGTATACTTGCATTAATTTCCTTGACCATAATCATAACCACTACTTACTGAAACCTTACTAATCCTTACCCTGACCTTAATCACTGACCCCAAAATCAGCATTTTACCAATTGGTGACATGGCTTTTGTCCCTAATTGCACAAGCTGTCCTCAATCAATTGGTCTTGTCCCATTGTGCAGTATATAATGTGTATATTGTTTGTAGCACAAGTAGAGAAAATAAATGATTTAAAATCACATATGAATACTGACACCTTGATTTTGTCAGTATTCATATGTGATTGGCAAACCATTACCCATTTTGATGCTTATTGGCTTTCAGTGCTTCGATGGCTCTTACATGCTTTTAAGTAAAAGGAAAGTATATAATGTATCAATTTAAATCACATTGTTTTTAAATGTGTCTAAAGTTCTTTATCTTATGCACTGTGCAAAGCAGTAAGATAAAAACATATCAAATAATTGTTAAGAAACGTCCAATGTAAATGCAAACTGCAGGTACAAAAAACTACAATGTTAATGTGAATTTTTAGCAGGTAGTAAG
The DNA here is from genome assembly GCF_963691925.1 of Scomber scombrus. Lineage (NCBI taxonomy): Eukaryota > Metazoa > Chordata > Actinopteri > Scombriformes > Scombridae > Scomber > Scomber scombrus. The sequence continues at coordinate 363,725 of NC_084989.1, forward strand.
GTTCAATTTGTAATACTGACGGAAAGTGAGTTCATTTTATTTAACTGTATTTGTAATTTATGATTTTTTTGATGCCTTTGCATATTCAGTTTCCACCTTTTTATTATTATATTTAATTGTAATATGGTCTATCTCTTTACTTGACCACAGGTAATTTTGTTTTATCATTTTAGGAATAGTGAACACTATGCACTTGGGGAACAATAGTGTATTGTGTATATGTCTGTCTTGTGTCATGTACATATGGCGATTACATCACTACACTATATGTTTATTTTTCTATATGCAGAGTCTGTATTCTGTATGCAACACTTTGAGCCCAATACAAATTTCCCTAGGAGACAATGAAGTAAATCTTATAATCTTATAATGCTAACAATTTCTGATTGTGGCTAAACAGCCAGTATAGCTGAGCCTGATGGCATTGTCATTAGAGGATGACAACTTTTCGTGAATACCACGGGGTCACGGAATTCCCACGGGAATCCCACAGGACTGAAGTTTATTTCACTGTTGATCATGTGATTGAGACGGCACAGGAAAAAAATCAATGTGAGCGGGCAGGAGCGGGAATCATAGTACATTCTTTATGTATATTGCAATTGCAAATGTATTTATACTGGAGTTATAATTCAATTTGCAGTTCTATTATCTGTATTATCTGTCTCCCCTGTCAGCTGTTGCTGGTTGCTGGTTAGTTGCATGCTGTCACGTGACGTGACCTACATACCCGTTATTATGGGCTAATTAAACGCACTGGATATCGTCAGGGGGAAAGTACGGGAACGGAACAAATCCAGGAGTCATTTTTCAGGGAGTGGGGCAGAACTAAATTTTTTTTAATCTGTCACAGGATTTGGACGGGACAGGAGCGTTTTTGTGGGAGCGGGATGAAAAGAGAGGGTGAAAATCCATTCCTGTGTCACCCTGTAAGGCTATGTTCACACTGCAGGCCTTAATGCTCAATTCCGATATATTGCTTGAATCCGATTTTTTGTTTGGCTGTTCAAATTACACTTTTAAATGTGGCCTGTCTGCGGACTGCGATGTGAACAGCTCACGCTCCTGAAGTGACCCGCATGCTCAGTTGATCATTAATGACGTCACGCACAGAACAGTGTTTAAGGAAGCGAACATGGCAACAGCAACAGCCGGTGAAGTTACTGGTAGTCTCATTTATGGTCTAATGTTAAAAACATTTGAGCGAACAAATCGGATTCAGGTCACTTTTAACTCCAGTGTGAACGTAGCCTAATTGTCATTAGTTTTAAAGGGATTTGACCAGAAACCAAAATTTGACCTGATCATGGCATGAGAATATAAAAGTACACTTTCATTTACCATAAAATATGCAAACTCTACCATCATAGCTGCATTATTCTCCCTCATCACATTGATTTATATCTTCCTTTTTGACACACTGACTGATCTACCCCCTCTACTCCATCTTCCTCCTCATCCTTCATCCATCGATGCTGGGAAACCCAAATAATGCTAAAACTGGGGCAGCTGTGGCTCAGGAGTTAGAGCGGTCGTCCTCCAATTGGAAGATTGGCGGTTCGATTCCCGGCTCCTCCAGTCTACATGTCGATGTGTCCTTGGGCAAGACACTTAACCCCTAATTGCTCCCGTTACTGTGTATGAATGCAAGTGAATGGTTAGATTCCTCCTGATGAGCAGGTTGGCACCCTGCGTGGTAGCTCCTGCCATCAGTGTATGAATGTGTGTGAATGGGGTGAATGAGTTGTAGTGTAAAGCGCTTTGAGTGGTCGAAAAGACTAGAAAGGCGCTATATAAGTACAGTCCATTTACCAGCTTGTTATGACAGCACCAAGTGTGCTGCACTGGCCACTTATTGACTGAATGAATAATCTTTCTTTTCTTTAAGGAATACACACAATCAGTCACCACAGTCCTGATCTCCTCCTGCAGCTCTATTTGTTGTTCATTATGCTTCCACTTCACATTCAAACAGCTATAATGGCATGACATATGATGCAATGTAATAGCAGTGTCATGTAATTTATTGAAGAAGATATAAATAGATAGATAGATAGATAGATAGATAGATAGATAGATAGATATGAATTATTCATCCCCATAGGGGAAATTTGTGTATCCAATAGCTTATACATGAACACAAATACATGAAAAAGAACAAACAATTTATACAAAAAGCCTAAAAGTAAAAAAAAAAAAAAAATGTATACAAAAAACAAACTAACAAAAAACCTAAAAGCTATAAAACTAAGCCAAAATAAACAAGAAAAGTAGGTTAAGAGGAGGAAAGACTGTTCAGAATGATTGCAGTGCCCCTATCTTATGATGTTATCATTGTAAAGTCTCATGGCTTTACAGTGAACCGCTCTGTCTTACAGCTCTGTCTTACAGCGCAGTGAGATGAGCCTCCCGCTGCCAGAATTGTTCTCTTGCGGCTCTGCGGCTCTGCCCCTTGCGGTGCACCGCATCCATGTTACTGGACCAGTCCAGCTACTAATCCAGGTTTACACTTAGATACTTATAGCTTTGCACTGTGTTAATGACCTGTCCCTGGATGATGACAGGCTGAAGGGGGGGCTTAGTTCTACGGAAGTCCACCGCCATCTCCTTTGTTTTGAAGGTGTTCAGCAGGAGGCAGTGTCTGTCAATGGCTGTGTCATCAGAGTATTTCTGGAGGTGAAATGTGCTGTATTTGAAGTCGGCAGTGTACAAAGTGAACAGGAATGGAGCAAGGACTGTTCCCTGAGGAGCCCCAGTGCTGCTCATCACCATCCTGGAGACACTTTACCCCAGGCTGTGATCGTCTAGTCAGATAGTCAGTAATCCAGGTGGTGATGTAAGGATCCACCCCCATCACCTCAAGCTTGTCTCTCAATAAAAAGGGTTGGATGGTGTTAAATGCACTTGAAAAGTCAAAGAAAAAAATCCTTACATAACCTTTTACCACATCCAAATGAGCATAGGCCTTGTGGAGCATATAGAGGATAGTATCCTCCACCCCCACATGAGCCTGGTATGCAGACTGCAGAGGATCAAGTGCATGTTCAACATGAGGTCTCAGGAGACGGAAAAGCAGCCTCTCCAGGGTCTTCATGATGTGTGATGTGAGGGCCTCCTGTCTGTAGTCATTCATCTCAGCCAGGCGCCCTACTTTGGGAACCGGCACAAGACATGATGTTTTCCATAGGACCGGGACCCTCCCCACCTGTAGACTCAGATTAAAGATCCTCTGGAGGGACTCTGCTACTTGATCTGCACAGTCCCGCAGCAGCCTTGGACACACACCATCTGGGCCTGCTGCCTTTCCTGGATGCAGCCTCTATAACTCCACCCTCACATCATTTACAGACCAGGGAGAGGAGAAGGAGATGCAACTGAGGGGTCAGGTGTGGAGACATGTGGAGAAGGGGAAGATGCAGCTGAGGCCGTGGGACACAAAACACATGCCTGATAGTATTCCGGAGCTGTGCCGGAACACCGGCGTACCGAAAAAAGGGGGTTTGCCCAGATCTAACATTTCTCTGGATCCAAGAGAAGCACAGCTTTCACTCTCAACCACACTAACAATAGGCCAATAGCCAATCAGAAGTAGGGCGCATGCCATGTACGCAGCAGACCCCGGTTCGAGTCCCGGCCGGCGGACCTTTGCTGCATGTCAAACCCCCCTCTCTCCCATGATTTCCTGTCTGTATACTGACAATAAAGGTGTCTATGCCGGGAAAGAAACTAATGATCCCCATTCTAGTGACGCACCGCAACTCACAGGATGGACCGCAGGTTTATAAAACCAGGGGAAGACACCAAAGATGTTATTATTAATGGAACTGAATGGTCGTTTTCTGAAGTAAACTATATTTGTTAGTTTTCTATTTTTTGGATATTTGTAGATTTCCTGTCATTTACCTAAAGTCCGTGTAAAGTAAAAATAAATATGTGTTCTGAGTTTGGCATACCACAGAAAAGTGTGTTGTTAACCACCCTGCCAAATTTGAATGATTAAAAAAATCGCCAAATATATGAAATTAGGCTTCAAAGTTGTGTAAAAGTCTGCCTATTTCTCTTCTCCAAAACATTGCTGGAGTGGCCGCCGAGTTCGCTGAAACCCCGCCCCCTACCAAGTGTAACCTGTCAATCAAAGTCACCACCTCTACCAGAAACATGGACGCTATGTCTGAGAGCTTTCTGCTGCTAACTCAGCTGCTAGATCGGCGGCTAGCTCGGTGGCTAACTTGGCGGTTAGCTCGGTTTGCTAACTGGCTAACTGTAGACTATAGTAGTAGTGTGCGCTGAATGCAGGGGCGGGTTTATGCTCCGGTGTGTAACCTTAATATTGGTTAAGTGCCGCGTTACGTAACGTGGTGGTGCTTTTCAGACCAACCCATTAAATCCAGACACAGAAATGTTGAAACACAGTTTGTGAAGCCTAGCTCCACAATTCAAATCTAAATGGTTGAAATGCTTTTTACACCTTTTTTAGAAATACATTTATGACCTATTTAATGTGTTTAGAAGAAAATGTCTGAATTCACTTTACACGGTCTTTAACTTTTAGTTGTTTTGAAGAAACAACTTTAGGATTGCAGTATTATCTACAGTTCACTGTTGCACTGTAACTGTTTCAAAACTGTATTAAAAATAAATGGTGCATATTTTGCACTTATGTTTAAAAAAGTTAATCAGTGTTCTTGTTCATGCCCTAAATTAATGGTTATGCTACTAATCAAATATTTTTTCTACTTTGGAGTACTATTGCCACCTACTGACCTTTCTTTGTATTGCTGTAGTATAATCTGTAGCTAAGTATGCTAAGAACAATGAGACAATATGGCAGATAAGTGGCCAGTTAAAAGGGTTATTTTCAAATAATGTTATATATGTTATGTGTTAAAATGGTGCCGCATACACCCCCCCCACCCCTCCCAACCTCCATGGCATGGAAAAAAGTTCAGGCTCAGGATTTTTTTCCACTATGAGCCCTGAAAACAGATAAGGTAGGTCCAGCTGATGCAGGACCGGCCTTGGACACAAAACGTCCTATTATAGAACAGGTTGAACTCATCGGCCCTGTCCACATCACCACTTACTGCCTGGCAGTTCTTCTGTTTATAGTTTGTTATGGTCCTCATGTTACAGACCTCCTTGGTATTGTTTTTCTGTAGCATGCTCTCCACCCTCCTACTAAACTCCTTCTTTACCTGCTTCAGACTACCCTTCAACTCATGCTGACAAGTTTCTTCTTGTCTACCGTCCGAAAAGCCTCCATCTTCTGATTAAGGAGTAACTTGATGTTACTAGTTACTCATGGTTTGTTGTTGGGAAAGCACTGAACAGTCCTTACTGGAATGACAATATCCCTACAGAAGAATATAGTCTGTAGTAATGACAACCATACAATATCAGTAACCATGCTGTTATTCCCATGTGACTGTAACAGAACATCCCAGTCCATACATTCAAAACAGTCCATTAGAGACTCGCTGGCCTCTGTTCTCCACTTCCTGAATGAACGGGTGCTCACAGGCTGCCTATACACGTGGTTTATAAGAAGGTTGAAGGTAGACACAAATTCTGATCAGATCTACCAAGTAGTGGTAAACTTGTAGCTCTGTAAGCCTCCTTAATGTTTGCATACAGCAGGTCCAGTGTCTTCATTTCTCTTGTTGGACAGTCCACATATTGTAGAAGCCAGTCAGATGGGAGGTGAGGGTGATGTGATTAAAAACCCCAGATATAAAAATGAATGCATCAGGGTATCTGGTCTCTAGAGTCCTCACAGTCTCATGGATGACGTCATACGCCACTGCAGACTCCGCCCTCGATTGAATGTAAACAACAATGGTCACTACTGCCACCCACTGATGCAGAGTGTGTCTTTAGAATCTTTCACCTCCAAACTTTAGTTGTTATGGGTGGGGGAGGGGTGGTTTACTGCAACATCACCTGCCCTGGTCAGTGATTATAATCCAGTCCACAGCATGTATGTGGGTCCTTTTTCACCTCTGCCCAAGTAAAAATTACAGCTGCAAGGACGGACTGTTTTTCAGCAGACTCTGAACCTTCTGTAAATTCTGTCCTTGTTTTTTTTTTTTTTTTTTTTTACAGTATCTCTTTACTTTTGTTTCAGTTCAGTTTATTGTCAGTCAAACATGTTAAAAACATGAAAGAAAGAAATTTGCGAGATTAACCACACACACCTTTACACACCTGAGACTGGTTGGTTATAACTCCATATTCTGCTTTTTATGAATGACACATCAGCTCATCAGCATCTTTTCCAACTTTCTTTTCTGCAAAAGTAACAAATGTTTTATTCTTGAAACGTGTAGCAGTGCAAACACTAACACAAACACAAAACAAACATTAATTATTAAACTATGTAACTGTATAAGGTGAGATAGGCTACATTATAGTAATATGTGAAAATGCATAGCTCCTATCAAGAATATTACATCATCCAAACGCTGATGTCCCCCCACTTCAAAACTCATTCGGGTTAGCGCTTTGTATCATGTCTTTGTCTTTGTCTTTGTATCCACGTGTATACATTCCCTCAAACAATGTAAGGAAACACAATACAATGATTAATACATACAAAAAAACAAAAAAAGCTATTAAGGGTTCACTACTGATAAAATCTGTAGGTGCTTTTGTGGCATTCACCCACCTAAAAGAATACAAAAAAACAAACAGTGATTTTGATGTTAAATATTTGATAGTTTAGATAACACAGGTAGGCTGGTGCTTTCTAGATGTCAGAAATGACCTGAACTTTTATATATCTCACATACATCTATCCCATAATGTAACATAATGGTTTTACACGTTTTATGTTATTTGTGTATTATTTTCAATGTTGATGTTAATGTTTTGTAAAGTAATCTATTTTTGACTGGTGTTTCTGCATGGACCAGTATAGTGGAACCTGCACAATTATTAAAACCCACAAGTTTGCTTGTCATAACTGTTCTTTTTGGTTTGATCTGGAATTTTTCATGAGCATATTTCTATGTCTTCCTTTTCACTAGTAACACATTTTAAATGTTGGCTGGTTGTCTTGAAGAGTGTGTCATTCCATGAGCAATGACAGGATACATGTTGAAGGTTTCAGACACAGAAGTGGTTTGTTGAAGTACCCTAGGGATTCTTTTTCTTCTTCAGTTGGTGGGTTGAGTGTCAGTCCTGACAGTCACAGAGTTTTTAAAAAAAAACTGTCCGTCTCAGAAGACCCAGCTGCTTCCAGACACTCTGCTGCTCAGGGCCCTGCCACTGTCCCTGTACCTCCTTTGGGGCTCAACAGCCCAGCTGGGGGCAGGGGGTTGAGGGTTGTGAGGTGTGACAAACTGCCAATAGGCAGACATTTCCAAGTAGGAGGATTCTGGGAAATAAACAAAAAACATGGGTGACCGTGATATACAGTAACACTGACAAAAGAGTCAAAGCAGTTGTGGTGAGCATCTCCATGCATGCAAGCTAAGAGAAGACAACCACCTTGTTATAATGGACAATAGTTACTTCCCTGGAGAGAGACCAGCTCCTCTGCTGGCTATACCTCGACTTTCCTCTCTCTTCTGTCTGTCTGCATGGGCCTGCTGTGGTTGGGATAGTCTGCAGAGATTAAGGGATCTGACAATATTCTATTCCCATCTGACATTGTTGACATGAGAAGAAAGCAGAGAGATGAGAGAAGAATACAAGACACTTAAATCATCAATAAACAGTTTTCCCCCACTGGAAAACTGTGTGGGGAAAAATTCCCCCACTGTGATTTTTTTATATATATATATATATGTGTGTGTGTGTGTGTGTGTGTGTGTGTGTGTGTGTGTGTGTGTGTGTGTGTGTGTGTGTGTGTGCGTGTGTGCGTGTGTGTGTGCAGAATAAACTGTGTAGAAAAGCGTGGCCATAGTGTGACATCACATATATGTTCCTCAAGTAACGTTTTGCAGTTTGACACCATTTTTGTGGTTCAGAACTTAAACAATCCTAATACTGGTAGAAAGCTTGCTCAAAGTTATCGCTCTATATAAAGCAAGGAATCTGTCTGTATGTATGTTTGTCCATCACAAATCCCTTGAAGGTTGCAGACTGAGTCCTGCATGTAAGGGAGAGACCAGAAAAAAGGCTTGACACGAGTCAGAGAAAAGTGCTCTAAGAAGAGACAAGTAGACAGCGATGCAGAGCTTTTAATCAAGAATGGACACTCTGACCCTGTGTCTAGTAAGAAAGTGTAGCATTAGCACCATGTTTAGCAGATCATCAGCCAGTGACTACATACTGTAGGAGGCATTCAGGTAGCGTGTATTGTTTTTCCATCCCAGTTTAGATTAAACCACGCCAACTTCCATTTGACGAAACCCTCAACGTAAACAACCATCCCAAAATGCATTGCATCTCTTCAGACTGCACAGTAGTGGAAATAATTTATGTTTAAAGCTGTAATTTTCACTGTGGGACTGTTAATGTCGATTTCGAATAGAATAGAATAGAACTTTATTGTCCACCATGGTGGAAAATTGTCTTTGGCTCACCAATAACAGACATACAGTAGACAGAAATAACACAAGATCCATAGAATCCATTAACTCCATAAAATCATTCTTAAAATATATAAATACATAAAATATGTAAAGTATAAAATATGAGTGCATATCAGTCCTCACCTGGAAATGTTTAACGTAGGAATTGCACTTGGGATTAAAAACTTAACTAGTTGCCAAATAAATTCTGTAGTGCTTCAACGGGGCTCAAAGGAAAGTAACTATGTAGATCCCCAATATGTGGGTCAGTTTATCCAATAACACCTGTTTGTAAATCTGCTGAGACGTATTCTGACATGTGAAAAGCCAGGTGACCACCTGGTCATCTCAGTTGTTAGCAGCACCTACTCCTGAGATGATTGGCCAGTCAACATGTCATCACCCCTTGAGAGCATGATCCGATGAGCTGATCTGTGCAGCTCTTTGGTGATCAATCGCTGGCTCTAATGTCTCCGCAGCGTTTTGATATATGGTATGATTCCTTTTGGAAAATAATATTGGTCTCAAGGATGAAATCTAACAATGTATTAGCCACATTAGTTTTTCTGAATGTAAAGTGAAGCACATTTACACTTTTTTTTTTTTACAAATCATCCTCCTGTACTCAGAGGTTTGTACTCCGGGGTCAAACATACCAAATCCTTAAAGTCCGTGTAAAGTAAAAATAAATATGTGTTCTGAGTTTGACATACCAGAGAAAAGTGTGTTGTTAACCACCCTGCCAAATTTGAATGATTAAAAAAATCGCCAAATATATGAAATTAGGCTTCAAAGTTGTGTAAAAGTCTGCCTATTTCTCTTCTCCCAAATGCTGTGGGAGTGCCCGCCGAGTTCGCTGAAGCCCCGCCCCCTACCAAGTGTCACCTGTCAATCAAAGTCACCACCTCTACCAGAAACATGGACGCTAGGTCTGAGAGCTTTCTGCTGCTAACTCAGCTGCTAGCTCAGCTTCTAGCTCGGCAGCTAACTCAGTGGCTAACCCGGCGGTTAGCTCGCCGGCTAGCACGGCGGCTAACTCTGCGGTTAGCTCGGTGGCTAACTCGGCGTCTAGCTTGATGGCTAGCTCGCCGGCTAACTAAGCTAACTGGCTAACTGTAGACTGTAGTAGTGTGCGCTGAATGTATTTATACCTACAGCAGCAGGGGCGGGTTTATGCTCTGGTGTGTAACTGTGCCATTGGTGCTTTTCAGACCAACCCATTAAATCCAGACACAGAAATCTTGAAACACAGTTTGTGAATCCTAGCTCCACAATTCAAATCTAAATGGTTGAAATGCTTTTTACACCTTTTTTAGAAATACATTTATGACCTATTTAATGTGTTTAGAAGAAAATGTCTGAATTCACTTTACACGGTCTTTAACACAACCAGCACATTGTAATGTGAATAAATCAACTCAAAGCTCCACTAACACGTTTTAAGCAAAAAATAATCTTGACAGAGATGCAGTTAATTACATCTAGCCATTCTGTAATAATATAGCTATGTTAAAAATCCAAACTGTTATGTAGCTTAATAAAATAAAATGAAATGTAATAATAACTTATCTGTTCATTTTAGTTTGGGGGGTCTAATCAGCAGCAACACAGATCTATCAGGACGCTGTGCTCTCACAAACACTGCATTGATAGTCACATAAACACACACGCGCATGCGCAGTCACTTTCTACAGCGCACTCTTGCTCGCTCCAGATTCTGGGAGATTGTGTTTGCGGGCGTCAAGGAGCCGCTATCAATATGCGGGAGACTCCGGAATGTCCGGGAGAGTTGGGTTGTCTGTTTTTATCCTCCCCCTACTTCAGTAGCTTATGAAAGGAGGGGGCAGGTTGTGTTATGAAGCCTAGCCTACACCGACGGCGGTGCGCCGCTGTTGAATGTACATAGGGGAAACACTGATATGTCATTATGTATAATTGAGTTAGTTTCTTTCATTGTGTTTGGTGTATATACTCATTCATACATCACATCAACTGTATACATTTTTATCTGCATATTAGTAGCAGCTTGAGGCCAATTGATCAGCCCGTTCTGAACAGGCACGCTTTGAACGGGCACTGCACTAGTGTTTACTAAGTCTTAATATCCCCTTTATGGAACACAATTTCCTTGAAGATGTCATTCATTCAGCAACGCTTGCTTGATGGTGAGTGGGCCTCTGTGTGTTCTATATCTTGGTGGTATTATGAGCATTTGGAACATAATGACTTAATTGTAACTTAGTAGTTTAAATGGCACAGAAGCTACAGTTCAACCCAGTCTCACAGCAGTTTGTGAAATAGTCATGCAATTTAATCTATAATTGTGTACATGGAAATAAGTTTTCCAATTATTTTATGATTCAGCATGACTTTCAAACTAATATATTTGAATTGGAAGCATATTTCGTGCCTGCACCATGTTTGAGTGTTTCCACCCGCAAGTGTCTTGTTTCAAACTGCAAGCTGGGACCTTTTTTTGTAGTGGTGTTCATGTTGCCATGACAATAAAGGTTGCCTAACTTTAAGGAAATAACGTTAGTAACCTTATCATTTTCCTAACCCTAACCAAGCAGGTTTTGTGACTAAAACTAACCAGACTTTAACAGCAGCATTGTCACATGATAAAACATAATTATTTTTTAACAGTGATTTGTAATGGTTTCCCAACAATGTAGTGCAGTCATGAAAGATTCTTCTAATTAAAAATACATTTGTTTGAAAGTCGTCTTGAGTGTCACGAAAAAAACCTTGTATATGTAGATTACATTTCAAATTTGACTATTTCATGAATTATTTCTCGGTGTACAGTTGCTTCATTCCACTAAGGAGAAAGATACAAAGTTTTAAAGCAGCCTTCCAAGTCTACAGTGGTTGAGTTTTGGAGTGATGCTACTTGGGAGACACAGATTTTAAAGAAGAATGATCTTGTTAAATTAGCTCTTAAAACAACTGTCTATGCATTTCACATAATACAACTTCAAAGCTTCATCATCAGTCTCTCCCTTTCTGGTAAACACCAACTGTATGTCTTTCAAACTCTATACCCCAACCCCAAGCTGAGCTACCCAAACCCTAGTCCTGACGGCATCTCTATGACATGATCAGTTATTTTCCCACATGTCAAATCAATCTCAGACAAGGAATTGCGATTTGATCAAATCCAGTTAATGACATAACTCCTAGTGTCTGAATTGAATAGTGACAAAGAATGGATCAACCTGTCTTCCATCAAAACTTTAACAAAACCTTTCATTACTGTAGAATATCAGACTGGCCAAATTAAGCAACATATGACTTAATCTAGTGATCTATACAAACTATCTACTGGCCAATTATTGTATGATCAAATTGATGCATCATTGACATTCAAGTCACTGAAAGAAACATTCCTCTTTTTTGAGGGTGTTTTACATCCAGGCTAAAGACAAACTACAGTAAAAGGAGGAAAAATGCATAATTATCTCTGAAACAGACTGAAGGAAGGAGCACTGAGACCGAGCTGAAAGAAATGTATTTTCCACTCCAATGAGCTCTCGTGCTTCTTTGCGAGCAAGAGAAACCCATGGGAGAGAGTAAAGTGACGGACAGTGAGGATGAGGTGTGTGTGTGTGTGTGTGTGTGTGTGTGTGTGTGTGTGTGTGTGTGTGTGTGTGTGTGTATGTGTGTATGTGTGTGTGTGTGTGTGTGTGTGTGTGTGTGTGTGTATGTGTGTATGTGTGTATGTGTGTGTGTGTGTGTGTGTGTGTGTGTGTGTGGTGATGATGATGATGGGGGGTAATCAGTAGTAATCAACACTGATAAATGACTGTTTACTAAATGTCTGATCATTCCTAAGTCCACAACTGTGCGTGTCCACTGTTCATGACAGTATGTGCACTGTGTGAATAGTAGATGACTGTGTATTTGCTTGAATTCAAATATAGACCCCTACTGTGCTGGTGAGGATCACAGTGATTGTGTGCCAGTAATACTGGTCACCAATCTCAGATATTTAACCACCCGTAGCTGTTTGCTTAAATCTGTGGCTTGGCAATGGGTGCTGATGTAAACATTGGAGTAAACCAATGACCATCTCTACATCTATCTCAGCATCGGAGGAAAACACCAGGGTAAACATGGAAGGATAGAATACCTGCTCGGGTCCCAGTCACATCTTAGATGGTGGCCTTTTCTCCCTGCTGCAGTCGAGAGGAGGTGCCAGGTGCACAGGGCTAGTGCTGAGGGGCTATGTAGTAACCTTTTCCTTTCAGGCTACAGGGATCCTGGATGAGGTCTCTCCATTTATTCTATCACAGAGCTAGTTCGTCAAAAAGTGTGTCAAGCACAAAGCAATTTTTCAACAGCGGTAAGACTTTGGCTGTGTTTCATGGAGTGATTTTTTGACTACTGTTGCTAATCACCGCTGTATTGCCTGTACACATGTGTCTGCCCAGACCAAACAACGCCAATGGAAAACACTTGGGCCACTGTGCACTCCTAGTGACTGGGCTCTACACAAATGCTGGCTCATGGCCAGTTGACGCTCCCACAGTGACTTTCCTTCCAAATTTACTGGGATATTTTGCAATCTGTTCCACTGTCCTGTGGTACAGACTTCTCCCTTAACAGACTAAAGTTTGTAAACACTAATAGTAATAATACATTTCATTTGAAGGCACCTCTCTGGGCACTCGAAGACACCGTACAATTAATAAACAAAACAGTAGATAAGAAACAAAACAATAAGAAACAAAACAGATAAAAGACAGTGTAGAACAGACAAAACAGAGTAAAGTGAGGTAGTGGTTCAGGTTAAGTAGGGTATGCAGTTCTAAATGACTTTTTAGCCTCGATTTGAATAGAGGGAGAGAGTCCAGATTCCTGATGTCCGGGGGAAGTGAGTTCCAGATTCGGGGGGCAGAGCGGCTGAATGCCCTGCTCCCCATGGTGAGGAGGTGGGCGGGGGGGAACAGAGAGATGGATGGAGGAGGCAGATCTGAGGGAACGGGAAGGGCTGGTGATGTGGAGGAGACAGATAAGGAGGGGAAAGGTTGTGGATGGTCTTGAATGTAAACAGGAGGATTTTGAAGTCTATTCGGAACTTGACCGGAAGCCAGTGGAGTTGCTGCAGAACAGGGGTGATGTGGTGGATGGAGGGGTGATGTGGTGGATGGAGGGGTGATGTGGTGGATGTAGGGGTGATGTGGTGGATGTAGGGGTTTCTGGTGACGATCCGAGCTGCAGAGTTCTGAACCATTTGGAGTTTTTGGAGGTATTTGTGAGGTAGACCAAAGAGAAGGGAGTTGCAGGGGGTGACAAAGCTGTATACAAGAATAGCATGAAGATACCTTCAAGTAAAGTGTTACCCCTTTTATACAATGTAACACCGCATCCTGACATACAGCGACGCGAGCGAAAAAAGTGATTAGAATGCATGAGTTTTCAATCAGCCTTTCCTGACATGCCACGAGCGACATCGCCCTTTCCAGCGATGACGCTCACCCGTCAAAAAATCGCCCGCTCTGTCTCTATCCGGACGAAATTTTGTGGCGGTGTCCCGCCCCTAAACACTTCTTATTGGTTGAAATGTACACGCTGCTTTTGTTTATGCCCCTCGATAATTTGATTGGTTTGGAATATACTCAGGATAAAATCGTCACGCTGCATATCAGGACAGTTTAGCGCAAGATTTTGTCACAGGTTGGCTAGCTCGCTGTATGTCAGGATGCGGTGTAATGCTTCTATTCACATGATGGGTATAGAATGAAGTACTCAGTTGGTATCAGTATCATTTTAATGGTACTTGGATTGGTACTGGTATCGCAATTTTTTAAACGATACCCAGCTCTAATGATAGTCCACAGCATCAGAGTCGAAGCAGCAGAGCAGCAGAGTGAGATGTCTGTCCTCCTTCCTGCTCTCTGCTGTAAACACACATGGCTGTTAGCCAGCAGCTGCTTTCTTATCTAGCTGGGTCTCTGAGTGAGTTACTTTTTGCAGCCTATTTTATGTTGTTTTTCTTGTGTATGTGGGGTAACTGGAGATTTTGTTGCTTGTAATATTTCTTTCACTGTGCTTGGTTGATTTTGATCAGCTTCCTGATCATTAGTAAGCATGACAGCAGCTGGAGGTTTCAGTTTAGAGTTTCGAGCTGGCTCCAGCAGGTAGATGTAGTGTGGACTAGAAGAGTCTGGCTATTGGGGAGATGGTCAGGTATGGCAGTGTTAAATCTGCCTCCTGGATTAACAAAGTTTACAAAGTAATCAGTGTTGATGGGAGCGGTGTGGTTATTCAAGACACCTTCATTCTGGTGTTCTTGCTGGTCAAACTCATAACAAAAAGTAATAATTTCCAATGTTCCACCATTATTTAGAAATTAAGTACTGGTGGAAGAGTTGTCTAGGTCTTGTGTAAAACTGATCCCTCTGGGATGTAAATAGCTCCATTTAATACATATCATGTCTGTTTGCAGACAGGTCCTCGTGATTCTTAATAGAATCCTCAAATGAGGATGAACACCTCACTTTCAAATGAAAAGTGGATGACTTTGACTGCATTATGCATGTAAAGGCAAAAAATTTGAAAAACTTTGGACTGTGCTTTTATTATTATTTTAGAAAAAAATTGGAGAAACTAAATTGCAACAGTGGTGGGATTTTAGAAAGAGCCAAGTCTGGAACTTGGTCAGGTTAAAAACTTTTCTTTTCAATGAACATTTCTCTTCATCCTCCTCTGCATAGTTTTGTTTTGATCTACTTTGTTTGATTTTTTTTTTCCCTCTGTAAAGCGTCCTTGCGTTTGTGAAAGTGCTATATAAATTAAACGTATTATTATTATTACTATTATTATTATTATAAGAGCTCTGGAGCTGCAGTCTTTTGCATACCTAGATGAGCTGCTGGGTACCTCTGCTAGGCAGTGCTACTAACTCATTCTCAGAGGAAGTTGCTACAGGCAGGTCTTTTTGTTGCTAAAAGTTTCTAAATGATGTGATGTCATTGTGTGGTGACATCATTACATAATGGCATAAGATTGCATCATTATGTATCATACATAATGACATTACTCAATCTGACTGGTCATCTCAGAGAAAATTATGATTTGAAATGTGTTAGTTTAGATATGTTTACTATCATATATTTTTATTTGTACTGATATAAAAATGTTAAATCTATAAACATTTGTTATGCTGGAAAGTAAGTCAGTCTTTTCACAGTAAGCACAAAGGTGTGTCATTTATTCTCTACTTCACATCTGAACTGACAAGACAGACGCATCTATATCACATAACAGTAACATGCATCACCTCTGTATTACCACATAAAAAAAATACTGTATTTGGAACAATATTGTGTGTCTGACTTGGTTTTTCCTCAAAAAAGTATCATTATCATATAAAATGTTTTGAAAAAAGGTGTTTGTGAAAATTCAAAATTCTCTCTCTCTATCTCCCATTCAACCTGTTATTGGTCATCACTGTTGTTCAACTGAACTCCCCCTACTGATACTGGCCTATACCGACACACGTAATTATAATTGTAATGCACATACTGAAGTGTCTCCTCTCTCTCCTCAGTCTCTACGGCAGACACATGCAGGCCAACCCAGAACCTCCAAAGAAGAGCAATGATAAGAGTAAGAAGATCAGCCGCAAACCACTGGCTGCGAAGAACAAATGAAGAGAAGACAGAGAATGGAGATGAATGCTTGCTCAACCAGCTTAACTCACTGCATGTGCCTTTTTTTCTTATCTCATTTTTTATTATAAAAAAGCAATTTGTATTACATGGAGATTTATTTTATGTTTCTACATACTGTACCTTGTGTTAAATGTCATTTGGAGTCATCCAGTCTGAGATAGATGTTTTTTTTCTGTTCTTCTAAAGTGTCTTGGTTTTGGAGACACTTACTTAGATCAATTGGACATAAAGGTGCCTACAAGATCAGAGTTCAAATTTGTTACATTATAATATCATTTTTTAACATTTCAGATTGTTTTCATTGAAAAGACATTTGCATTATGGTGGTGGCCCTGGAAGGCAAACAGATGTACTGTATCTTGGAATTTTGAGGACATCAGTATTAAGAAATTGCGTAAGGCAACACTATTAAAAAGGTATTGATACGAAAGGCAAACACCAGATAGAGGTGAAGAGCTCACATATGTTCAAGAGACAACTTATGGAAGGGTGAAGGAGTACTGCTTTTTACTTCTCTTTTGTAGTCTACTTTGCCATTTAATAATACAGCCTCTGAGAATATTCAGCTGCGTAATGACGAACCGCTGTGTAACACACAGACACACAAACACACACGCCCTTACTCCCTCTCCTCTCTTTCACTCTCACTTATTTGCTGTGCATACAAACATTAAAGACAGCTGTAGCATAATTTAGAAAATAGCTGTAAGTGACATGATCTGGTCACACACTAGTTAGAATAGTATTAGGTTGTTTCTAGCAACTGCAACAAAGCTGGGACAAACCCTAGCCGTGACCGGTGGATACTGCATTGTCATAGGACAGTAGTGTTTTATGATAATGCAGGGAGTTTTTCCTTGCCACTGTCGCCAAGTGCTGCTCATGGGGGAATGTTGGGTCTAAGTGCAGTGTAGAACTGCTCTATGTGAAAAGTGCTCTGAGATAACTTTGTCATGATTTGGCTCTATATAAATAAAAAATACTGACACCTATAGTGACACCTGCCATTAACTGTGTTCATTCCATTGATCTCTGAGAGCAGACTCACTTCAATCATTCTTGTCTTCTGATGTTTGACTAACTGTACCTTTAATTCCACATTTTATTCATTAAGTTATTTTTACAAGCCTTACAGTGTCCACCTCATTTCAGCCTTTTGCCAAAATGAATAGGGCCACTGCCCCTAAATGGAGCAGTGTTTTGCTTTTATCATGGGCCACAATGTATTGACAGTTTGTTGTGTTCTTCTGTTGAATTGTTAAGGTAAACATGTGGTACAGCACAAACCATAAGGATTGTACATATGACTGTGCTATAATCATGTTTGCATATATCTTACTGTTAGTATTCTCTATTATCATTTTGAACTGTAGATTTTTTGTTCCTTTTCTTTTTTCCCCTATGTTTTGCCAGCTGGGTGTAGCACCAACACTATGGATGTCTGGAAACAGGGGTTTCTGGGCATCAGTTCTAATGCAGAATGTTTCATAAAGGCTCAAAATTGCATTTTGAAAAACATGTCTGCAGCTAGTAACTGCCAAAGGCAGACTGTGGTCTGGACTAATGCACGTGTGTTACAACACCAATTTTATCTTAATGTACAGCAGCTTTGAGATGTTACTTAAGTGTTCATCCAAACCAACTCTGTCCTCTGTTATGACATATATTCCAGTGTCCTGACAAGCAGTCAGACACATTTTACCAGGCTGTTAGAAATTCAACAGACAGAATAGTCTTAGCTTCTGTGGGCTCCAGGTAGAGTATATTGGAAGAAAATCTACCTATAAATGCCCAAAGTGAATTTAGAAGCCCACAACGACACTCTTATTGTAGTCCTTGTGATGAAAAAATAATTAATGCAGTGTAGCAGTCAGTAAGTGATACAGATTTTATAGTTTTACCTTACTACTGATATCACTCTGAGAAGTTAACAGTTGGTTGATATAGCTGCACTGAGCATCTTTTAACTTAAAGCCTAGTTGCATTAAACAATTCAAGGATACATTTTCTCTGGTTATTGCCCACATTACAGACCCATTACCTGTTTGTATGATTTGAATCAGGGACATGCACAGACATGTCATACGCCAGTGATATTGTAATAATGATGTAAACATGCTTTCAGAAAATACAATTTGTTACAATTATAGCTGGCAAGAATTTTCCAGGTAAACATTACTATGAAGCTATGTGTAGTTATATAAGTTCATATTATATATATGCCAGCAATGCAACTATATGCAAAACGATGCAATTTTAATGCCATTGATTGGCGTCTTCATTATTATATTACATTATAACTGCTACTAATCACATGAGACCATAACTTAGACACAATGAAATAAAATACTTTACTAAAGATGTGTGTGTGTGTGTGTGTGTGTGTGTGTGTGTGTGTGTGTGTGTGTGTGTGTGTGTGTGTGTGTGTGTGTGTGTGTGTGTGTGTGTGTGTGTGTGTGTGTGTTGTTTGTTTGTTGTGTTTGTTTCATAATTTTTGTGAAGGAGTTAACTAGCACTCACAGTGGTATGACAAGCAGCCGACCATTGGCACCAGTCTTTAACTTCATATGAGCAACTGTTTGGTCACCATGGGGCGTTGAAAAGAATGTATGCAGTGCATGAATCAGCCTGTATGTTAAACACAGCAAGAAGAGAAATTCTGAAACATCAGACTTAACATTTAACCCACAGACAATAAATTAAACACTGTTATTGTCCTATAATAATGCAATGTGTCATTGCTGTTGTACAAAAACCTTATATCAACATCCCAGGAAATATGAAAAACATTTTCACTGTTGACCATATGCTATAAGATTAAGAATCTACAATGGGCTATAAATGGGATATGGAATACTGTTAGCCCATGAAGAACAGCAAAAGTCTAACCCATTTTACACAAAGCACGAGTAATCACAAAGCTGGAATTACAAGGTTTTCATGTAACAATAACGTGTGAAACCCAAATTTAACAAAAGCTTACACTGTTGTGACTTACACAGTCACCATCAACAGTGTATCATGCAACTGCAAAATAGCCATAGAAAAGAATTACTTTATGCCCAAGAGCAGACCAACAGGCACATGCATGGCTAACTAGCATTAGCTGAACATCATGGATAAAGTTAATATTCCTGCACATAAATGTCTCATTACATGCTACTAGTGCTTACAATCAAAATGCATGCTACTGACTGTTGCAAAAACAATTTTAAAGTATTATTAAACATTGTTGGGCATGGACTTTACTGTGGAATTGAACTCAGTACACAGTTCCTTTGTTGCTCCCCCAGGCCAGGGGAAAATGACCCAAAAGCTCAAATTTAACCTTTTCAAGCCCCCTACCCATGTCTGGGGGAGGATCACCCTGAAACTCCAAACCCAGGTAACACCTTGGATTCTCAAGGAACTAATATTCACCCATACATTCATACACCGATAGCACAGCTTAAGCAATTTCCAATATGCTGCAACAATGAGATTTAAATGTCTCCTGGTAAAAGGGTAACTATTCAATTATCTCATGCAGAAACTGTACACCTGCATTCAGTAGTTTTTAAGGTTTACCATGGCTATAAAGCTAATTAATATCTTATTTTCAATATAGTCTTTAGAAAAGTAAAAATGACATTAGCCTAAATAAAAAGAACGAAAAATAGTTTATGGCTGAAGCATATAGAGTACAGCTTCAGATCAAATGTCAAACTAATAACTGCAAAATACACCCTATGTTAACTTCAATGTTAATTCTTCAATTTAAAGTACAGCACTTGTTTTTAATAGTAGGAACCACTATCACACTCAAGTTATTTGCTGTGGACAAGAAGTTAGAAGCAGGGTTTCTGTGTACGACGTATGGGTTTCAGAGATTTGCCTCCTAATGAAGCAAACACCTTCTGAATAAATTCAAATGTGAAGGCAGGGCTACTTCTTCCTCCTCTGCAAAATATGGCTTTCTTAAATGGCGATTTATCTCCATTGGAGGGGTGTTATCACCACCTAGTATCATCTAAGACTCTCTGAGTAAGATCATTTGAATAATAGTATTTTTCTGAGAACTACAGCCACCTTTATTTTCACAACAGTTAACCACTAATAGTAAACTCTACATTTTGGTTAAAATCTAGTAAACTTGACATGTTATTTCTGGTAAGGTACACTATTTGCTTGTACAGAGTAGAAACATTGGTTGCAGCATTGGTCATGTGAACCCACCTACAGCTTTAAAGTGTTTCTCTTTGCTGAGGCACGTACAGTATGCAGAGAGGAACCCTATCTATGCAGTTGTACTATTAATCCACCAGGTGGCTTTAAAACTATGTACATGCAAAACAGGAATATCTATTATGCAGAAATTGAAAATAGAGGTTATTTCTAACTCTGTTACGCTCTTTGCTTTGGGAAGTCATGGGAGTTTACCTGCAGAAACCCCAAAGAGCAACATATCACAAAGTTAGATAAAGCTTATCTCACCTGCCCACTTACATTTATTTTCTGGATTCCTACTGCAGTTCATCACATTAAAAACTGAATGTTAGGTTGGCAAAAATTCTCCCATACATTCACACATACAGTAGTATAGAGTGTATTCATCAGAAGTGTGACATCAGCAGGCAGCAACACAGTTTGGATACCCAGTCACCACACGTTATTGTCTTGACATCATTTTACTTGGTGTGATAAGCAGCAGTTATAACAATTGCTGTATTATTAATAATTACAACAATTTTATCATGTTTAATTATTTGGGCCAGAAGGACACTTTAGCCAAAGAGGGCATAGGAGCAGGGGCACAAGCCACTGTAACCACTGTGTGATGATGAGGTTTGAACAGCTGTTTATTTGTCCTGCAACTGCTTGAGCTTCTTATCCTAACCTACAATGAGGAGGTTAACATAAATCTATGTTTTTAGATGTATCTTTAATTAAGATGGTGTTCAGAGCACCACACAGATCAATATGTTTTACATTGCTTTTTAAGCTTTTTGGAAAAGGGGTGTGAGACTTATTAAATTTAATCTGCAGAGAAAGAGAGGATTATTCTGTAAAGTTGTGCAGATGCAGAGGGAGGGTTTTTTGAAAGTTTCCAGAATTTTCAATACGGTAGCCTTAATTTAAGACCTCCATCAATCTCAGGGAGAATCTAAAGCTATTGCCTCTCAGCTTTGTCAAGAGTCTGTTAGAAAGGCAAAATTTAGCCTACAAAATGAACACAGCCATGGAATGCATCATTATGTGAAAGGAATATTGTTCAGCCATGAGAAACTAAAGACAAGTCAGTGACCTTTTCAAACTATCACCAACTATCACCTCCATCCTAAAGCCCATTCTAACAATATTCACTGCTCCACTCCTGTGGTGGTTTTCTCCATTGTCCCTTTTGGTGGATGTTGTTCTTTTTTTTTCTCACTTCATCTCAATTCATCTCACACCTTCCAAGGACACAATGAGTCCCAGGCTAACCAAAGTCCATTGATTTTCACAAGGTGATTTATAGAAGGTGTGTGTGTTAGGGCAGGCTTGATTGTCTAAGGGGGGCTGCACTGTGCCACTTTAATGAGGGTGGTGACACAGGGCAGAGAAGCAAGCATCCCGCCCACCACAGGATAAGCTGTTATACACAGTATACATATGTACTGCAAAATGTCTTTTCTTTTCTTATAATGTCCATAAAATTAATGGCAAATATTTTATTCTGAATTTTTCATATTGGGAGGAGAATTGGCAGTGATTGACTCTGCTGTAACCTATCCAGGGAAAAGAGGATTTTCCTGGTCTAGAGTGAGTTAACTCAATACACGATAGCCAGACAACTTTGTATATTGTGCAATGTTTCAGGTCAGCCAGTCACAAATGTTAAAGTTTACTTACTATATCAGTGGATTAGTTAATTATATCAATTTGTGTTCCTGGTGTACTTTCTTACGGACTTTGCATTAATGTGTAGCAGAACTGCATGGAACCTGAGAGATGGTGTTGGGACTAATTCCATTTGAGGAGAACTTTACCCCAAACTCGTCTGAAGCCTTACTCTGTACTGTATATGTATTACAATATATCATTACATGCTCACAAGATAGCTTAGCAACGAGTGATGTCAGCAATATGACATATGGATTTGGATATTAAGGTATATGTGCCCTGAATATATTTTTTAGGGGCAGTTGTTGCTCAGGAGGTAGAGTGGGTTGTCCACATTCAATCACTGGCTTACTCACACTGCATGTGGAGTCCCGGTGGAAAGTGGACTGCATTTATCACATCCTCCTGTGATCGTTCCATTTTTAACTTCTTACAAACCAGAAACTTAATCACTGTCCTTTAAGTAAGGGCAGACGACATCACTAATATGGCCTCTTAAACAGAGCAAGCTAAGAAAGAAGATGCCAGGAAAGTTGATCCACCCACCAGAGCTGATTATGCTTAGCGTTTTTTGATTCCTCTCTGTGTACACTTCAACTAAGCACATTTTCCTCTCATTTTCCCAAAGTCTTTTGAGTTTGGGAAAACGTTCTCCTCTGACTAGCCTGCTGGAGGAGCACCGCAACTCTAGATTGTGCTCCATCTTAATAGAAGCCTGTGCTAAACTGACCTGGAGGGACTACCAGAGTCTATTGAGGGCCCCCCGTCCCACAATCTTCTTCTCTGAGGTCCTTGTGGAGATATTCTACTACCTGATGTTTGTCCATCTGTATGGTGGCAGTCAGTTTCCCCTCCTGGCATTAATAAAGTATTTTGTATTGTATCGTATCAAATACAACAAACTCCCCTAGAACTAGATCATGCCCACTGTATGCTAGCTGCAAAGCTACAACAAGGAGACAAGTCCAGCCCTGTGCTTGCCTTTGCTTTCACTGACATCAAACTAAGCAGCTAGTTGTCTGAGAGGCCCATAAATGGAGGAACGACTTGAGGTACCAGGACACGCCAATTTGCATCTAGGAGGATTGCTGCCCTGAGATCCAGGAGCAGTGGTGTAGATATATGCTATGAATTGGCCACTGCTAAAATATCAGATAAGGGGATTAATTACTTTGTTGTTTGTTTCATATAAATATGTGGTCCTATGTGTAACAATTTGAAAGCAGTAAGCTTGTTGTGTAATAAGAATGCATGAAGACAGTTTACCCTGAAGTGTAATTAAATAGGTAGATTCTTGATGTTGACACGTCCCACTTGTATAGGTTAAAGGTTTATTATTAACAGGAGAGCGGGGTCAAACATTCAGTCAGAGCCCTGACCATCCTGTGTTAAACGATGCAGAACTAACCCGTAAAACCCCCCCACAGCATTGTGTAGTTTCAGAAGAAGGGGGTCACATGGAAGTCACTATTGCGCCTGTTTAAGGAGGTCACAGGAAAGTCACATATCCTGGACTGTGAGAAGATGGAGGATGGAGTCAGATCAACAGCCAATCAGGAGACGACAACACCTCACACATTGCATCAACATTCTGTATTTGTGTATAAATGGGTCAGGGAAAGCATAGAGAGTCAGACTTCATGAACTGACACACACTGTTGTTCATCAGGGACAGGAAGATCTCGACCCAGAGCTCTGTATGTTTTATTCATTTACTGCTAAATAAAATAGCCTGTGAGACCGCTCATCTTCTCCTATCCTTTCATTTAACGAACACACAGACTGAGCTAACACATAGCGTAAGATTTAGCAAGTAGAATTAGCTCAAGTCCAAAACAGTGGTCAGCTTACCTACCAGGGCTTGTAGCCTGCTCTTCTTTATCGAGCGACGCTACAAACCACAGGCAAAGCACTGATTCTTGAGACTTGGGCAAAAACATGTCCCACTAAGAATAGTGCCAATTTCTTTGAAAATGAATCACATTTTCTTAATTTTGAAATAATCAGGGTTGATCATCTGAGGATGTTTTGCACAAATGTAACTTTTTTAAAAAATGTTTGTTTATAATTTAATCAATTATTTGATTATATACAAGGCCACTACCCACAAAAGCATGTGTCCTCAGACAAGATCTTATCATTTCAATTTGATATGAAACTGTGAAAAGATTATTTAAAATGTTTAATATATATGCCAGATGAAAGAATGAATTGAAAAAAGCATTAAAAACTAAAATCAGTTAATTTTCAACGTTTTTCAGTCAGATATTTATAAATAAGCAATAAAATCAGACAACTTTATGGTCAGTTATACTCCTGAGGAAACCCTTTCCATTCTACACATCTGATAAATGAAACAAGGTCAAACAAGCTCCTGTAAGTTTGTTCTTTTTACAATAATTGTTACATATTTATTGATGTTGCTGGTGCAACCATGACATGTCAACACTGTCTCTTTTTTATATGGAGAATTCTTCTAAATGATGAAATCAAAATGTAAGCAATTTAAGAGGAAGTCAGAAGTAGCTAACAAAAGAGGGAAAACAGAATGGCTCCTGTATAGAACTCATGCATGTCATCTAAAAAAGTGTGTTTTTATCAACACTGTCAGACGTCAACACTGTCAGGTTCTCTGTCTGACCATGGTGATTATAAGTTTGTTTTATTAGGAGTTACCCCTTGAAGATACTGTATATGATCCAATTTTCAAGTGGCTTCTCAACAATATAAAGTTGACAAAATGTTTTTGATGTTTTCTGATGTTTATAACAATACTGTTAAAAAATACTAGTTTAGCTATTTGATACAGAAGGATAAAATGTATGTACATTTGAATTGTTATTTGTTGCACCAAATTGTCAATTTAAGTTGGTAAAGAAGGAAGCATGGATTTGAATGGTGAAAAGACTGGAATTTCCTGTTGTAATTAGGCCACTGTCACCACTGTCACAGTCTCTGTCACCAATGTCACCACTGCCACTACTGTCACCACTGTCAGGTCTCAGTCACCACCGTTGGATGGATCTTTTTTTGTTTTAAAATAATATGCTTTCAATCTGTTTCTCCAAAACAGCTGATTTATTAAAGTCATTGTTTCTTTAAATGAAAGAATATATTAATTTATGTTCAAAACTGTTATTTATTTATATTAAATGCAAATGATAAGACTTGCATGATATAAGAGTTTTCAAAGAGCACATGTGAAACAGCCTAGCAAAACTAATAAAAGGGAATATTCAACATTTAACAACATATTTGTGTACTTAAGGTGAAGACACAATGGTTTAAATGCTCTACATTTATATCAGACCGAATAAATAGGAATAGTTAGCTTTTTATTGTGTCTGACTGTGTTGACAAAAACTAAGTGATGACAGGAAAAACACATTTTTTGCCTGTTTTCCCCTTCCACATTACGTAATTGCGCGCACACCCCCACCCGGAAGAGAGTCTGTTGTGGATCCACATTATAATACATCCATGGATGTATTATAATGCAGTGCGGGTGTGGGACATAGGAGGGAGGAGGGTTTTTTTGTGCTGTGTGAAATGCAATAAAAGTAAGAGTCGCTTTAATATTAGATTTTTTTAATTTCAAAATTAAAACTTGTTTTATCCAAATTCTCAAGAATCAGTGAAAGTGGACTGTACTTATTTTGTGCTTTTCTAGTCTTTTTGACCACTCAAAGTGCTTTTACACTGCATGTCACATTCCCCCATTCATACACATTTATACGCCGATGACAAGGCTACCACGCAGGGTGCCAACCTGCTCATCAGGAGAGAGACACACATTCATACACCATTGGCAAAGCCATCAGGAACAATTTGTGGGATCTTTGCCTCCTCCATGACACCAGTACTTTAATCTGAGTCCAGTGCTAGCCACAGGGCTATCTGGATAGCTGCTAAACTTAGCCAGCACTTCAGGTAACATACAGTAATGTCACTGTCTTAGGTCTTTAGGACATAGGACATATTAAGGTTGCTTGTTTGTGTCACTTTGCCTTGGCTAACCGTATTAGCATGGACCCAGCTTAAGTGACACGTTAATAATTTTAATAACCTTTCTGGCTCTCATCTAGACCTTTTATTTTTTGCAAATAACATTGCTTTGGATGGACTTGACACACTGCAACTCAAGCAGCCTTTTTTTCTTTTGCCTGTCCCTCCAATGCACTGAATTTTTCAAGAGAGATTCTACATCAGCCTACGCCATCATGTGCGGGGGGCCACAGCCCCTCTTTTGCACCGTGTGGGGATGATATGTCTTTGACTCCCAAATGACTTAAAAGTGAAGAGACTGAGTCTCTACAAACTGTTTTATTTGCAAGAACTCTCATACACAACTTGGTCACGTAATACTATTACTACTTTTGACTACTTTTTTGATGAACAACAAGAGAATGTGTGAGACCAGGTTCTGTTATTAAAATATGCACAAGACATATTTAAGTTTTCTTCCTTCCCCTTACATCCACTCCCAACTCTCAGTTAATGTATTTAGTGTACAGTTTAGTGTTCATTTGAATCTATTAAGGGAAGTCGGACACTTCTTTTAGAATTAATGTCTATAATGCAACACCGGTGCCCTGACTTAAGTAGCGAGGCTGCTATTAGACCCAACAGTGGTGTTTCATCCTTTCTCTCTGGCCACTATCTGTATTTTTAAGAATCACATCTTGACCTTTGGGAACAGCGACCAGGATCAGTGTCTATGGAAAAGAATGGGAAGCTTTAAAGGGGTTTAGGATTTATCATCAGCATTGGGTTTTGTTTATTTATTATGCATTTATCATTTCTGTATAATTTCCCTTTCTTTCTTTCTTTTTAGGTTTTGTCTTTTTTCTGTTGGTCACATTATTCCCCTCCCCCACTGGCATCACCAGTACACATGGCATTTTAACAGTGGGTGAGTAATGGTGTGTTGCAATAACACCTCAAGGCAAGGGTGGTCAGTTTGTCTCATGGTATGTTAAGGGAGGCAATTGAGTCATTAAAAATATTTACTTCCTCCAGGAAACTTTTCTCAGATACTCTGGATGAGACATATATTTTATTCTAAATTTTCTGTCAGGGCGAAAGGAGCAGCCATCATAATAGGCAGAAATGTAACCCTCAAATATATTGAAGATCCCAACAGTAACTTTGTGGCCATCTCTGGCCGACTGTTCTACAACCGTGACCTTAATGTGTGCCTATGCCCACGTTTGGGATGATGACAGATTCATTGCTCATTTCCCCCATTCCCTCCTAGATATAGATAGTCATTATCCAGTTTTAGGTAGCGATTTTAATCTCAAACTGGACCAGCCTCAACAGGTCCTCCTCCAGACCTTTTAATCTCTCTAACTCAGCCCTAGTAATGAAATCACTCACAGACGTGCTCAGTTTAAGTGATCCTTGGAGGTCCTTCCATCCCTCTGCCAAAGCTTTTTCCTTATTCTCCCACGTACATCATTTGTACTGGAGAATTGATTTCTTGTTTGTTGAAAGTAAACTTTTACATTGGACTAATTATGGTATGTACCACAGCATAATGATCTCAGATCATGCCCACACTTCAGTTGAGATACACTATCCTAATTACAACCTTCCACCTAGGCAGTGGAGGCTCCCCCACATTACTAACTGATAGACAATTCCAAATAAATTGTTGTTGTATGAAAAAGAGGCACCCTGTGGGAGAAGCATAAGGCTTACTTGAGGGGACAACCTATTTCTTTTGCATCTCAACCTAAAAGGGCAGAAACGGCCATGATTGTGAATGTTTCAGATCAGCCCCATAGGGTCGACATACAATATGCCACCACCCCTACACTTTACAACCAACGCCTTAAGCTTCAAGCCAAATTTGTCATCTGCTGAGATTGCAACACAATTATTATAATAAATTTAAAAAATCAGTATTTTGAAAAGGGAGAGAAAGCCAGCAGAACTCCTCACTCATCAGGCCAGAGATGCAGCTCTATCAAGATTTATCCCCAAGATGAAATCACCATCTGGGACCATAGTCTCTGACCCAAAAATTGTGAATTATGTTTTTTTATTCTGACCTTTATTCCTCAGAGAACTCACCTGACGTCTGGAGTTGCCACAATCCTCTGAAGTAGTTAACATACCCCAAAATCACTACCAACCAAGTTAACAAGTTAGGAGCACCAATAACTACTGCTTTAGTACAAAAGGCAAATAAATGTTAAAAATGGTAAATATCCCGGGCTGGATGGGTATACTGTAGAAGTGATGATGGGAACTACTCATAAACTGTCTCTATACACAGACGACCTGTTGTTATATGTTTCCAAACCAGCTTCCTCCCTCCAAATTGTCAAAGACTTTCTAATTACTCTTGATATAAACTAAACGTCCAAAAAGCAAACTCCTCCCCATCAACACCTTATCTGAGAAAATATCATGGTGTTCTTTCACATTCAGAGTTGTGTCACCAGGTTTTAGATACTTGGGGATGTTTATCACTACGTCATTTGAGGAACTTTTGCCCAATTGTTGATAAGTGTAAAAATGATATAACTTGTTCTTCTCTCCCTTGTCCCTGACTGGCTGAGTTAACCTCACCAAGATGGCGATTCTTTCTTTCGGCAGCTAGATCGGGTAATATTCTCAATTCTGTAGGCCAAATAAACCTCCATGCATTAAAAAAAAGCAATTTTCCAACTCACTAAAAACATCAGGCAGCTTGGCATTGCACAACTTTATCCAGTAGTACTTGGCATGCAACACTGACAAAATAAATTACTGCTTTGATAACGGGGCCGAGGTATGCAGGGATTAAAGCAAAAAAAAAATCTTCTGACTGAAATTTTTTTCTGACCCAAGTCATAAACTGTTCACCATTTACCTTGTCATAGAAACCCTTTTACAGTCGCTTCCTAGGATTGATGGTAAAACAAGGTGGAAACAGTTGAGAAAACGGCAAATTGTTCTCCTGCTGAACAAGATTATATTTCACCCACTAACCATTGCTGCTCTTTTCTAAATGAAATGGAAAAGCTTACAGGCAATAATAGGACATACTGCGGTCTGTATAACCGCAGTGGGGGTCAGGAGTATAAATGTTCAGAAATCGTTTGTATTTTATTTTAGCACCTTATGGGCTTCAGAAAATAGTTATTAACATTATAAGAAATCAAAGGGGTCCATCAGACTGTTGCTGTGACACAGGGAGGATTTTTATTTTTTATTTGTATTTATGGCACTCTTGACTTGATGACAACATCCAGAAAATCGAACCATTTTTAAAATTCTGCTAATCACTATTTGACCATGAAAAAGAGAAATTGTATTTCAATTTAACATTTTGTATTTTAAAACAAAAATCAAGTAACCACTCATTTTATGGGTGGATTAGATTAAATTACTCTTCTTTTTTTTAAACACTGGTAGCTTTTATTGCACTTACAACAACATAAGGAGAGTAGTTGTTACCTCCAGTTTTCATCTGGTTCACTGTCTCTGTATTAAAGAGCCGTACAAGGGCGGATTGGGGCACCAAAAGCCACCGGGAGAATTCTGACCGGCCCAGCCCACCACCGGCCTACCACCAGCCCTCCACCAGCATGGGTGGGCTGGTCCACCTGACCTCGGTGGCCGACCAGCCGACCGGGAAAACTCCCGATCGTCCCGACGGCCACTCCGCCACTGGAGCCGTATGCTACTCACACAGAGATCATCATCATAGACATAAAGAAGATCTCTCATTAAGACTGTGCTTGATGATTGAGGTGGAGCTGCAAGGTTGAGTGGAGGTGTGTGGGGAAGCTAACAGCTAACAAAACAGCGTACTACAGCCGCTACCTCTGTAGTCGCTTATTGGCGGAGCAACTCTGTCCTCCATTCAGTGTCCGGACCTTTTATATAAAACAGCGAGGAGGAATAAAGTAGTAGTATTCCTGCCGTGAACAGACTCTCAAAGGAGAGCAGTGCGATGACAGCTAACAGCAGCAGAGGCTAACATTAGCGGCTCCTCTCCTCCGTCTGAGCGGGGCGGAGCTGAGTCCTCCGTGTACAGCAGACACAGACACACAGCGGTGGAGAGTTGTCACAACTTAATTCAGTCATTTAGATGCAGTAATGGTCTGCTTGCTTCCAACACCATTTAAAAAATGTATTGATATTTGGAAATTGACTCGCGGGCTGCCCATGTCTGCTCTGTGTGTCTGTTGTGATAATAATGTAGGGTATAATTATTATTATACCTTTTTAATTCTCATTGGATCAATCCGATGAGACCAAGCAGCGTTGTTGAAAATGATGGCTTCCGATGACTTGTTAATATACTCGAACCACACTACATGTTACTTACTCCCAAACATATAAATGAAGTGGCCAACCCTATCATGTATGCACAAGTGAAACATGGCGTTGCAACTTCATTGAAGTCGGCGGAGAGAGTTGCTTTGATTTGCGATAGCTGGACATCCAGAGCAACAAATTCATACCTGACTTGATGGGGCTGTTGCACATTGGTTGTTTTGCACACACACTAAACTTAGCCTCGCAAGCAGCTTTAGTCTTAACATTTAGGCAAGGCAACACCTGAGCTTAGGGAAATAGGGACAAAGTTAAGTTTGAAACTTTACATAGTTTATGCAACAGTGATTTAGTAGAAACCTCTCTGCCAGTCTGGTCAGGAGAAATGTTCACAATAACTTATAACTATTTCAATCCACATAATGGGCATGTGAGCCTTTCCTTTAAATAAAGACAAAAATGAAAAGATAAAATATATAAACGACGACAACAATTGTGAAACAATTCAAAGACAATATTTAACATATCATATTAAATGAATAAATAAATTAAGTGATTTAATCATTCTAATGGTAACAAATGTGTTGTAGTTATTTTATTTCACAAAGCTCTTTTTAAAGTCATTTATTTAAGTGTGGATTTTTTTCCAGTGACACCTTTATTTTATAATGTCGGTGTTCCAGTCCCCCCCCCCCCCCCCCCCCCGTTGTCTGAATCAACCGTACAATTGTTTTATTTGAAAATTTACATCAGAGGGAAAAATACTAATATGAAATTAAATGGATTAAAAAACAAAAAACATTTTGAAATCTATGACAAAAACAAAATGAATTCCTACAGCAACTCCTTGATAACTTTGTTGCAGTGAAAATAAGGATTTCCCTGTATAGTAATTGTCAATGCTCAAATTGTAAAGCTCACTTTCTGTCACCTCTAAATGTTCATTCGAACAGTTAGAGGGACAATTAGGTGTAGCAGAATATGTGAATATATGAACTATAAATGAAGATATCAAACCTGAATGTTTTTAAAGGCTGTTTTCCAGCGTTGCTGAGAGGAATAGTTGTAGTTCTCCCTCTCATGAGCAAAAGGCTTCTATTAATGTTGGTCCTGTCATGTTTAGCTAACAAAAACAGCTCTATAAATTATACCGCTCTGTATATTTTGAGGATTTTTGTTTGGTTTAAGAACACTTTACAAAGAGCTAACTAGATAAAAAGAAATGGTTTTGCTTGCTTGCAGTGCTCACAGGTCATAGAAATAAAAACCTTTGTTTGAGCCATCAGAGCCGGAAGGATTTGGAACGACTGCACTAAACCACGTTAACTTCAGCTGCTTGTTCAGACAGATTTCAGCAGAGCTCACTACATGAAGCCACTGAAGTTCAGTCCCATTATTATTATTGTGTCACACTGTTTTAGTCCCTCGCCTATTGCTGCTTTCTATAAACCTTCCAAAACAATTCATCATTCACTGCACTGATATTGAGTGAAGTGGCAATCCAATGATCTTCTGTTACCTTCACAGCTCATTTTCAGGGACTCTCAATAAAGGGATGTTTGGAGGCCTAATGAAGCCAGGGAGGATGATGTTAGTTCGATTTTAGTGGCATCACTGTCGGGGCCTCCACATCCTCCTGTTCCACCAGACAAATGACTATTTCCTTATGAGCACAATCAATTAATGACAACATTAATAATTCACCTAATCAATATTTATCAAAGTGCTGTGCAAAACCTGTTAGGCTGTTTTCATCTGATGTGTTTCTGACTGATCATTTAGTAACCATCTTTATTTATTAAGGCATTAATTGCCTCTTATTTCTAAGTTAGTTGATCTGGCATTATATGTCTATAGTCTGTTAAGAATGATGGAGCATCAGGATGCTTTCTCTCTCTCTCTCTCTCTCTCTCTCTCTCTCTCTCTCTCTCTCTCTCTCTCTCTCTCTCTCTCTCTCTCTCTCTCTCTCTCTCTCTCTCTCTCTATTACCACTGTGACTCTGTGCTATTGACTCTTCGCCTCTAGGCTATAACAGCCATACGGTCTAACTGGTCCTGATCCGCATTAAGAGTCCAGCTGCTGTACAAACACTTTACTTCGGCATCTGTGGGTCAATAAGGGACCAGACCCCAAGTCTGGATTTAAGAGCCTCTCGGACATGCTGAATCCAGTACTTTTTGAAATCACCAAAGGCTGAACTTTCAGGGAGACTTGAACAAGCAGCGCATCAGCAGAAAAAGTGTGGATAGGTGAGAGACGAGGACGAGGCCAAAGGGAGGGGCGGGGGGGGGGCTTCGCTTTAAAAAGTGAATTAACATTACCAACAAAGTGTAGCTCTGCTACACTTTATTTCCTTTCTATAGAGTTACCTCCAGTCAGCAAAATTTCACCCAAAAGCAGAACACAGGATCGTCCTGCGCTGACGCGCCTGGTCGGCAGGAAGCGGCTGGTGGCGGCGGGGGTCCTGGGGGTCGTTATGGTTCTGGTTCTGGTCATCCTCATCCCGGTTCTGGTCAACTCAGCGGGGACGGCAGCGCACTACGAGATGCTCGGTACCTGCAGGATGGTGTGTGATCCGTATGGCACTAAATCTCCTACCAGCACAGCTACGGCGGACACGGTCAGAGACAACAGCCTCGTGCAGTCTTTACCCACTTTTATCCAAGGTCCGAAGGGGGAACCGGGTCGTCCGGGTAAGGCAGGGCCAAGGGGACCTCATGGTGAGCCGGGGCAGCCCGGTCCGGCCGGTCCGCCTGGAGAGAAAGGTCAACCAGGTAGACCAGGGTTACCAGGACCTCCGGGACCCAGCGTTGCCTCCGGTGCAATTAGTGCGGCCACCTACAGCACTGTTCCAAAGATCGCCTTTTACGCAGGGTTGAAAAAGCAACACGAGGGCTACGAGGTGCTCAAGTTTGACGACGTGGTGACCAATCTAGGAAATCACTACGATCCGACCACCGGAAAGTTCACGTGCTCCATCCCAGGGATTTATTTCTTCACTTACCATGTCCTGATGCGCGGAGGAGACGGAACCAGCATGTGGGCTGATCTGTGCAAAAACAACCAGGTAACACAAGTAGGACACAACACTAAAGCTCCATCCATGTGTGCACGGTTGGCTGATGACATACAGTGTTTGTTTTAAACACTTTTTACTTTTGTCGGAGGACGCCACACCTCACCTTCAAATTTCATCTGTTGTCTGCTGATTACAGTTAACAGTTCATACACGCAGCGGCGGCTCATATTATTCACGCATTAATAAAACAAAGAAATCAGTATGTAAGGATGATGTAATAGAAAAATAACGACAAACGTCAAAACGCTGATTATGGACGATATGTTTATGGGCTTAATGATACAAACAGTCAGAGGTCAGCATCTTAAGAGAAGAAAGGTAGTTACTGAGGGTGGATGGACAGAATTCTGAGCACTTAGCAATCGTCAGGAATACGGTTTAGAATGTGGACAATGCACTGTGGGTGTAAAGATTACCTGGAGTGTCTGTTAATTGCATTCCACAGTAGCCTACAACAATGCTCCATAATTTACTAAACCAGAACCCCCTTTAATTTCAATATGTCTAAATATATTTTACAAACACACACACACACACACACACACACACACACACACACACACACAAACACACACACACACACACACACACACATATAATAGTTATGAATATTTCTCCATCTTTTCTCACCCAATAATAGTGGTGGACAAATTATTATAGTAATATAGTAAATTGATGTAGTACATTATGAATGTGTTATATTGATGCATAATACCATGATTTAACTGATCTGAGAGAATAGAAGATGTATGAGTGTATGACTTAGTTACAGAGGATGTGTAACCAACTCATACACTATTGACTCGATTAAAGTGCAGAAATGCATCTTAGTTGATATGATGACTGCATATTTGCAGCAAAATAAATACGTAAATGAAAACATACAAAAATATACAATTTGCATAGTCACTCTCTGGTTTCCCAAATTTTCTGTCTGGTAAAATTAAATAAAAGTGTAGTCCAGCTCCATTCCAGTTTCGTTAACTAGTTCTGGGAATTACCTGAATGTCTGAACATAACTTTTTTTTTAATGTTATGTTATAGTTATGTTAATTCAGTCAGGGAAAATGAATGATATATTTTTTAAATACCTTCACAGAATGCTATTTGTTAGTAATAATGATAACATTAATAATCATAATAATCATTATCAAGACTGAGGACCTTCTGAGGCCCTTTGCTGTCCCGTCGCTAAGGCTGCGTGTTTGCTCCAGCTCAGCATCCTGCTTGCTCTGTGGTGATCAGGCTTTCAGCAGCAGATCTAATCCGGGGGGTAAACCAGTGTTGCAGCGTCGCTCTGCCAAGCACATCCCTCCTTTCTGTCAGCCTGCTACTGTAATAGTGCTCCTGACCGCAGCGAACACAGCAAACATCTCTGGGATCAAACCAGCAGAGCTGCACTCCATGACAAATCAGATGCTGAAAAACATGTTTCAATTGGGACTGCTACTGCTGAGACTTTTAAATAGGTTCAGAGGGGAAAAACCACATATCTGTGTGGATAATCAACACACGAAGGCTACCTATATCCTTGATTTGTCATCCATATTAAAGTCATTGAAATAAATCATGATGTAAAATGTTGTCCTTTTTTTTTTTTTTTTTTAAACATATCTTTATTGGTTTTTACATTCATACAACAACATAGAACACTTAAAACATATGGCAGTAATACAAATAATAATGAAAATACTAATAGAATACAGAAAAAGTAAATAAATAACTTGTCATAATAAAATAAATAATTAAAAAGGGATAAATTAAATAGACAAATTGGTCAGAGAAATTACTGAGCAATAAATAATAAATACATAAATAAAAAAATAATCATATAAAATGGTAATGATAATAAATTATTAATAATAATAATATTCTTAATATAGGTTACATCATACACTCCTATCAACACATTAAATATTTTTATTATCTCATTCTCCCATTGCCTCCTCCAAATCTCCACCCTTCAACAGTTCCAAAAATATCTTCCAAATGTCATAGAATTCAGACGCCCTCTTTCTAACAATATAGGTCAGCTTCTCAAGAGCCAAACTTGATGTTAAGTTATTCAACCATTGGGTAAAAGAGGGGCCATTAACATTCTTCCAACATAATGCAATACAGCGTTTGGCCTGCAGTAAACAAAGATCAACCATTTTTCTCTCTTTGCCGGATAAATTACAGTCCTCTGGATAAATGCCTTAAAATACATAACTTAGGGCATAGGGGTACAGGGGAAGTAGTGATTTGAGAGATATACTTTAATATTGAGCTCCAAAACTTTTGAATCTCTTCACATTTCCATAAACAATGAAATAATGTGCCCTGGTGGTTTTTACACTTATAACAAAGATCAGGTATATTAGGATCAAATTTATTTAATTGTACAGGGGAAATATATATTCGCATTATCCAATTAAATTGTATCATTCTCAATCGAGTGTTGATGGTTTGAGTATGTGTTTTTAAACATATTTTACCCCATTCACTGAGTGAAATGTCTTCTTGTAAGTCACGTATCCACTCCCGCCTCTTACTATCAGAGTTTTCCTTATGGTTTTCAACCAGCATATTATAAAACCGGGAGACCAGCCTTTTCCCAAAACAGCTTTTTGTAATATGTGTTTCTAAGGTGGATAATGGAGGTTGTTGCACCGAGTTGTTTAAATGTGCCAGAATAAAACTTCGAAGTTGTAAATACTTCAAGAAGTGTTTCTGTGGTATATCAAACTTTGCTTTTAACTCATTGAATGACATTAGAGTAAAATCATCATATACATCCTGCAATTCTACTATGCCCTTGTTCATCCACGTTTTAAAACCCATGTCATTCTTTTCTGGGCGAAGTTAGCATTCCCCCAGATCGGGGCGAAACAGGATAATCTTGGAGAGTCACACAACAGTTTTTGTACCACATGCCAAACAATAATGGTGTTTTTTACAAAAGGATTAGTAGTATCTTTCTTTAATGTTTTAAAAGAAGCTGAATATAGATAGCTATTCAATGACAAACCTTTTGAGGACCGTTTTAAAATGTTGTCCTTTTAACAAGTAATTTTTTTTGTCTATTATTTTGTTTTAAACTCAAAGTCACATACCTTGTTTAACAAATTTCTAAAATCTTCAACATTTACATTGTCTGTAGTGCAGTGATCAACCTGTCTTTCAAGATACAGGCAACTTTAAAAATAAATGCAAACACATTTCCACTGAAAAAGCAAGAGGTAAATCACCCACTGGCAAGTTGTGGTTAACTTATTGGAGAAAAGTACACCATAGCACTGCAAAATAATCCATTCAGTCACAGATTGAATTGATTATTCAACAGAAAAACATGGAGCATAATAATATTACAACTACAACTATCAAATCCAACTGAAGTAATGAAATTATGGTTCAAAAACTTACTGTAACTATCCAGTGGATTTATACTCCAAACCTGAAAATAGCACATTTTAACCAATTATTTTACTGGCATCATAACTCACCTTTAAACCCCCGTTACAGCACAGACGGTCACATTAAAGGTGAAGCTGTGTATCAGGCATTTAGTCTGTAAAAAGAAGCATGTGAAAGAGACCTTTGTCTTGATTATACCCTACAGGCATCAACCTCCTGCTGGACACAGCTGACACTCCTGGACCACACCACTGCACATTTTTTTTAAACCAACAAATACAAAAGAAAATGCAATTATGATTAATCATGCCCTTCTTGAGCTTTTTTTCTGGAATTGTGCTGCACCATTTTATGCTGAGTTTGAAGTTTGTAGAAAATCTTAAAAGTCAGACACAGACTAGCTGCAGTAGTCTGTGGGCCGACTCATATTCAGCCAGTGCTGGAATTCCAAAAAAGCAACAAGAGAGTGCAATTTCTTTTTGTGTGTGCATGAAAAGCAATAGAAATGCTCCTCAGTAGAAACATTTAAAAGTTTCTGAAATCGAGGATTGTGGATAAATGATCATCCAACTCCGACCTTCTGTGTAGGAAAAAACAGAATGGATGGCGTCGCAAAAACAAGAAGGAGACAGTGAAATCGGCTGCTGTAAGTTCCTTTGGGCAGGTCGGAAGTTGCTGTCTAAGGTCGACCGGCCCAAATGACGTTATTATTATTATTATTATCATTATTATCATTATTATTGCCTTTTAGTGGGAACGGTATTTCGTTTTTTACATGTGTATGAAAGTACATGGTAAAAGTAAGAATCAGAGAAGAAGAAAGGATGCAGGGTGGAGGGATGCATGTGAATATTGTAGAATGAACGAATGATCGAACGAACAAATGAATAAATGAAAAAACGAATGAATGAATGAACAAACCAACGAATGAATGAACAAACTAATGAATGAATGAATGAATGAACAAACTAATGAATGAATGAATGAATGAACAAACTAATGAATGAATGAATGAATGAATGAACAAACTAATGAACGAACAAACGAATGAATGAATGAGCAAATGAATGAATGAATGAGCAAATGAATGAATGAACAAACAAACGAATGAATGAATGAACAGACAAACAAATGAATGAGGCAGCTGAGGACGGCCCTGTAGCGGGCGATGACGTCATCAGCGTCGCAGTGGACTTGTGTGTAGGGCGAGTGTGGTGTTTTGCTGTAGTTCGTGTAAAGTTGGAAGAGTGTGGACTTTCAGTCTGAGTGGTGAAAAGTGATGTTCAACAGGATGAGTCCGTGCTTCGGATCACAGGGAGCAGGCTCTCCCCTGGAGACGTCGAGAGGTGATTGCCTGATGACGGTGGTGCTGTCGGAGGAAAAGAGTCCGAGGGCTGCGGGAAGCTGGGATGACTGAGCGTGACTGTTGTATGTTCGAAATGAGACGAAGGGGGGTAGAGTGGATTGGGTGTGACTTAAGTACTGATTGTGCAGAAATTGAGAAGGTAAGAGGCGTGGTCTCCGTTCCTGAACTTTGTTATAAAACTTCATCAGTATGTGTGAATTTGTATGCTGATAATTTGATGTTAACTTGGTTGTGTAATGGCTGGTAAGCTGGCAGGACCCACAATCAAACTAAACAGACAGGAAGGTTGTACAAATGAGGGATTTATTATAACTCAGGGTTTGGGGAACTGGCAGCTGCCAGTGGCCGGGGAGGGTGGGCACACGGGTGAGGCTTCAGCCAAGGTGGAGGCAAAGAGTGAACAAGGGGTTCCTTGAGGGACTGATGTTCCAGGTTGAATGGCGGGGTGCACGAGGGAGTGGGGGCACTGAGGCTGTGGTGAGGAGGGCGAGTGTGATCGCACAAAGCTGAGGGGGTTTCCACAGGAGCAGGAGGCCGGGCTGGGCAACAGCTGGATGGCGGAGATCTCTAGGCAAGGGCAGACACTGGTAATGCACGGAGACACAGATCAGGTTAGTTAGACAGCACAATATCATAAGCTCTCAAAGAAACTCAGGAAATTACTGAAGGGACCTGTTTGTAGGTCAGGTCACTGGTGGAGACAGGCTTAAGCATGGAAAGTGGGGTGGATTTGCATGGAGGCAGGGAGTTTTAAACATCTCAAATGGACCAACATACCAGGGAGCCAGCTTACGTGAGGTCACTTGGAAAGGGAGGTCCCTGGAAGACAACTAGAGCTTTTGTCCAGGATCATATTGTGGTGCCGGAGACCTGTGCATGTCGGCTAGCTTCTAGTTCCTTCAGGACAGGTGATCCTGAACCGAGGGCACAAAAACATCCTTCTCCTGTGAGGGGAATAGTGGTGGTTGGAAACCATTAGCAACCATGAAAGGTGACATACCTGTAGCAAATTTTGGCCATATTCGAGCCACAGAAGGTGGTCGCTCCAGGAATCAGGGTACCTAGCTGTGACACAGCGTAACGCTGCTTCGAGATCCTGATTAGCCTGCTCTGTCTGGCTGTTGGTCTGAGTAACATTATGACTCTTTTTCTCGTATTATTACGACTTTATTCTTGTAATATTACGACTTTATTCTCGTAATTTCCAAAATGTTATTCATTTATTTTATTTTTTATTTTTTGGGGGCTGCAGAGGAGGCATTTACAAGCAGACCCGGCATTAACTAAAGTCTGCATGTCTCTTTGTTAAAGGAGGTTTATACAAAGACCTCCATGCCGGTCAGGGGCGGACTGGGACAAAAAATCGGCCCTGGCATTTTGGACCAGACCGGCCCACCACATTCGATAACGCACACCTTTTCTGTCTTTTCGGTCTCTTGAATGTGTATATCAACTGTGCAACTCCAGAGGTGTTCACAACTCATTTTTTGCAAGTCTAAAGTCTCTCACCAACACTAAGTCAAATTCAAATTCTGACCTTAGAGCTGTACAATCCTTTATATAGGACAGTATGAAAATTGATCAATTGTAGATTAACTATAGTGACTGCCACGCAGTCATGTGGTTGTCCATCGTCTGGTGTATGGAGAAGAGTTGCAGGGTTAAGAACATTGCATCTTTTAACAGGGATGTTAGGTATGTCAAGCAGAATTGTGTTATATCTGAGCGACCTTGCTGTTGACAGGTGGGAAGTTTTCTGTTCAATCAAAATCAATGAAACAGCATGTGGTACCAGTAGGGTGAGATCAGCATAGCCTACAATGTCACGTGAGGCTATCACAGCTTTTTCAGCAGCTGCCACGGCTCTTAGACATGTAGGACGTCCTGCAGCAACCGAGTCAAGTATTGATGAGAAATAGGCTACAGGTCTCTGTCGTCCCCCATGCTTTTGTGTCAGTATTGAAGTCATGTACCCACCCCGTTCGTCAACAGTCTGTGTGAATGGTTTGGTGCAATCTGGAAGGCCCAGTGTTGGAGGACATTGTAATGCCAATTTCAAATCCACAAAGGCTTTTACGGCCTCAGGTGTCCAAATGACTTTGTCTTTTGCTGTGAGGCCCCTCCCATGAGCGAGGGTGCTTAAAAGGGCTTCAATTTCTGCATAGTTTGGGATCCACTGTCTGCAATATGACTTCATTCCTAAAAAACTCATAACCTGTTTCTTTGTTTCAGGCTGTTGAATGTTTAGGATTGCTTCAATTCGTTTGGGTGAGAGAGTTTTGCCCAAAGTTTTCACAAACTGGCCTTGTGAGCGTTATCAGCCAGATGGTTCAGGAGAGCGAGTGTGTCTTGTACACAGGCTTCCTGTGTGGGAGAGCAAATCATGAGGTCATCCACATATTGCAAAAGAGCACTACCAGCTGGTAAGTTGGGTGAATCTAGGTTGTCTTTTAATGCTGCATTAAAAATGGTTGGAGATTCAGTGTAACTTTGACAGAGCCGCGAAAAAGTGTACATTTTGGATTCAAATAGAAAAGCAAACCAAAATTGGCTATCTGTATCCACTGGGATACTAAAAAATGCATTTGCGAGGTCAACAACAGAAAACCATTTACTGTCAGATGGAACTAGAGAGAGAATTGTGTGTGGATTTGGTACATTCGGTGCTGTACAAATCTCCACTCATCGGGTTGCTCAACATCTCTGATTTTCTTTACAGGAAAGATTGGTGTTTGCACAGGAGATTTTTCACATGGAACTCCTGCTTCAAGGAGGGATTCAAACACTGGTTTGATGCCCTCGACTGCGTCTTTTTTATAAAAGGATATTGGATATTGGGTCAAATATAACCAGTTTAGTCTGAGTGTGTGTCTGTCCTGATCTGTCAGATACCATGTTTCCTCAAACACTGTCTGCTCCCTGCGAGATGTGAGAAGTGCAGTGGAGGCATTGAGATGTCATGATGTCAGTGTGTGTGTCTTTAGTGAGTGTCTTGGCCTCCTGTATCAGTGTGTTGTTGACAGAGTTGAGTGCAGTGTCTGGAATCTTCCACTGATAAGCATACATTAGGTCTTCCCTACCAACAACAGAGCATGCACAGACAGAATGGAGATTCGGGATTGAATAGGAGAGGAACAGGGTGCATATGCGTGTCCGCAGATCAAAAAGTATAAAACATCTGTAACTGAAAGTATGCAGGAATAATATATGTATTTTGAAAAGCCTGAAAAATCGTCGAAAATCCCACATGTAATGGCAAACTGTGCACTTCCTGTTGGATTTAGGTCAGTGGTGTCATTGCGTGATTTATAGGTCTTGATAAGACAAACAATTTAGTTTTGGTTCGATCGTAGTGGCCGTTTTACTGTTTCTAGGTGGCGCTAGAGAGCCCATTTTGGCACTTTTGGGGTTACTTTTTCCATTTTATCAAATTTATGGCCAGACCTGATGTGCGTGGTGAATTTGGTCTGTCCTGGAGCATGTTTAGGTGGTCAAATTTAGGGTGCAAGTGGCATTAGACTCTCCTCCCATTCATTGTCTATGGGAGCGTTTTGGCGAGGGTTTTTGGGCACTTGACATTTGAGGGCTTCTAAAACCGGACGAGTAATGAAAAAGTTGTTCAGAACTTTTGTGCAGCAGGGTGTGCTAAGTCAGCTATTTACTTTTAAAGCGCCACGATGAACGCCCTCGGACAAGATAACGTTTGTAGCAGGCCAAGAATCGTCAAAAATCCCACATGTAACAGCAAATTGTCCACTTCCTGTTGGATTTAGGTCAGGGGTGTCAGCGCGTGATTTGTAGGTGTTGATAATACAAAAAACTGAGTTTTGGTTTGATCTTTCTACGATATTCCTATCAGGCGTAGTGGCCGTTTTAGTGTTTCTAGGTGGCGCTAGAGAGGTCGACGTTGTTTTTTCCATTTTATCGAATTTTTCGCCAGAACTGATGTGCGTTCCAAATTTGGTGCGTTTTGGAGGAGGTTTAGGGGGTCAAATTAAGGCTCAAAGAGGCGGTAGAATAATAATTAAAGCTGCAATCAACGATGAACGGGCCCTCGCCCCCAATGCAGGGCTGTGTCGCCGTCGGAGGGCTTGCACACGTAGACGTCTTCATACACTGGCTTTTTTGTTTTTTTTAAAAGATTTTTTCTGGCAGTAGACAGACAACATGGGAGAGAAAGGGAGGTGTGACATGCAGCAAAGGACCTCTGACCATGATTCGAACCGGGGTATACGGCATACGCTCTAACCACCGGACCACCTGCGCGCCCTTTATATGCATGCTTTTATCGGAAGTTTCATGAATTGGTGAAACATCACTGTTCACTATGTGGAGATAGAAAAATTGCCACTAAGTAACACACACAGCCACTAATCATAAGTGAATGCAGACGAAAATCACACCCGTCCTAAACATGATGTGATAAATCTGTTAACTTTAACACTGAGGAAGATGCAGGTTATTTATGCATGGATTTAGCTGCTTCAAATTGTGTTTTGAGATGTACAGGGTTCCTACACATTTGGAATTTCAAAATTCCATACTTTTCCATACCCTAATTCTCTACCCTAGACTTCGCTGCAGGGTTTTTTTTTTCAGAGAATATGCGACATCTGAGTAAATAAATCAGTGTATCATATTTCACATCATATTTAATTATTCTTATAGGGGATTGTAGCCAAGTACCATAATGGCATGCAAATAAAAACTCAGGTAAATTCAATGCGTTGAATTTTATATGAACAGTTCAATGCTTACAATTTTTTTGTGTTCCTCAAGTTTCTGAAAATAAAACTGTAAATACTGTTTCACTCACTCACTCACTCTCTCTCTCTCTCACACACACACACACACACACTCACTCACTCACTCACTTTCTCTCTCACACACACACTCACTCTTTCTCTCTCTCTCTCTCACACACACTCACTCACTCTCTCTCTCACACACACACTCACCCACTCTCTCTCACACACACACACTCGCTCACTCACTCACTTTCTCTCTCACACACACACTCACTCTTTCTCTCTCTCTCACTCACACACACACAGACTCACTCACTCACTCTCTCTCACACACACACACTCACTCACTCACACTCTCTCTCACACACACACACACACACACACACACACACACACACACACACACACACACACACACACACACACTCACTCATTCTCTCTCTCAACAGCATGTTGAATGAGCAGACTTTGAGCAGACTTTGGCGGGGCGTCACGCTAAGTGTTGTTGATGCAGACTTTAGCTTTTAATAACTTATCATCACAAAGGTCTTAAGATGACACAGAGTCAAATCCCCGCAGTCATGAATATGATGTGATAAAGGTGTTAACTTTAACACTGAGGAAGATGTAGGGTATTTACAGATGAAGCCACTAGAAATTTCCCCTGTTTCCGTGATGGCTCCTTGACCGCCCCTTGATAGGTCCTTGACTGGCCGATAATGGAAGCAGGGGGGAAATGCGATGACGTGTCAATGAGGCCCCGACTGGAAACGCCCCTAAACTGCCTGAGTGAAAACCAGTTGCAATGCTTCATTTGTCCACGGGGAGGCGCAGGTATTAGTGCAGGAGACCCGAGTTAGTTTTACACAATAATATAACTTGTATTTACTTCTATTCTTCTTCATAAAGTAGCCTTATACTATATGTTGTTGTTATTGTCACTGTATCGTCACTATGTGTCTGTGTAATGCTGCTGCTACACTATAATTTCCCAGCTTGGGATCAATAACGTATATCTATCTATCTATCTATCTATCTATCTATCTATCTATCTATCTATCTATCTATCTATCTATCTATCTATCTAATGAAGGGTGCAATATAGTTCAATCCATTAGAAGGATGCAATTGAAGCTGCTGTGCGCCGGTAAAACACAACACAGCCTATCAATTAACAAAACGCACTATGATTAAAAAGTGCAAGCTTGTTATTCTGAGTCATGCCTGTGTAGTATGCAGTACTAGATACTAGTGTAAAAAAGACTCCAGTAAAAGCAGACGTCCTGATTCAACTCTTTACTCCAGTAAAAGTAAGACTTAGTTTAATGACTTAGAAGTCGCCAAATGACTTACTTTAACGAATTTCGTTAGTTTATATAATGCAGATTTGTAAAATATTACTTTTATGAAGGTCACAGTCACTGACAATAAACTTAGCATTTCATAATTGTGGTAGCAGCGGTGCAGCAGATGTAATGAAGTCCACGCAGCACGCTGGATGCAAACTAATATTAAGCCTTTAGCCTTTTCATTATAATGTCCATGGACATAAACTGAGTTAATTCATTGAAGATACCGTACATTTTACAGGACCTCTGACAAATCATTGTCACTGTCAAACCAAGAAATAGCCCATGTGACATACCCCGTCTAGTGATTCAAAACAGGACGCGCTATTTACTGTAATACATAGTATTTCAATGGACGGTGCAAATAATGTAAATAATGTCACGACTATTTTACTACATATTTCTTACTATTATTGTTCTTATAGTTTTTTGTTTGTTCGTTTGTTTTTTTGTATTTATTATTTATTGTTCTTTATTCTTTTCTTATT
Organism: Scomber scombrus; assembly: GCF_963691925.1. Lineage (NCBI taxonomy): Eukaryota > Metazoa > Chordata > Actinopteri > Scombriformes > Scombridae > Scomber > Scomber scombrus. The sequence continues at coordinate 408,482 of NC_084989.1, forward strand.
GCTGCTATTATATTCTGACACTGATACTGGGTTTCCGTTATCCGGTAATTACAAAGTCAAAAGTCAAAATGAAATGAAATGAAATGAATGACGTTGGCGCACAACGGGTTATGAATGGAGGGGGATCTCCCACTCGAGGCACCCCCCGACACGTCACTTTCTCGTAGCCAATCGTAAGCCCTGTTGAGACCGACTGGTTTACACAATCCTTCTCCTGTCGGATTACCTCCAAAATCATCATCCAGCGTGTCATTGTCAAAAGAAAGTAAAATAGATAAAACTTTGAACTCGCTTGAGAAAACACGTCTCTGTCCGTGCAGCTAACATTAACCTCAGCTCCAGTGAGTCTGTTCAATACTTTTATTTTATTGGCAATATGTTATAAAACATAATAGTTAAAATAATTTGATCATAATGAGAGCAGGCGTAATAGAGCCGTGGGAGGAAAAATTCAAAGGATTCACAGTTTGCCATGAGACATGCACAGGTGTGGGGGGGGGGGGGGGGGGGGGGGGGGGGCATTCGATTTGAAAGACAATGGAACAGGCTCCCAACCATCCCCCCAAACCCATCATCACCCCGCCAAATCCGCACCCCTTCTCAGAAAGTACTGTAGTTGCAACGGCCATGAACACTCTTGCGTGATTTGTGTGGCAATGGAACCAAATAGCCCATTAAGCCCAAACAAAAAGTTAAGCAATGATAATGCTAATAAAGTGGATGGGCTTACCTGACTTACAGCATGCACTGAATAGACCGGGGTTGGCTTGCACATTTTTCAACAATTCTACAATTCACAAATTAGCAGACGCTGAACTACTCATTCTCAGTTTTAGCACTCTGGCATAATTTGTGTGAGAATATTCAAACCAGCATCAAATGAAAGGTTAATCATCCTTTAAATTCCTTGTTTTTACGTTTGTTTCTAATTTCTCACTGTCAAATGTTTATTTTCATATAAATAAAGCTGTGTTGTCTTGTCTTGCCTTGCCTAAAATCAAAGTCGTTTACGTTTTTCCATTTCGTATAATTGATCTGAGCCTAAAATTGAAATATGAAAAGCAATTTGTCTTTCTTTTTTGTGTTAGATTCAAAACAAATAACAAAATAATCAGTCAGTAGGCTATTTAATTTTTTGATTTGAAAATGTGTTCCGATTTTTTGCAGTATGAACTCTTGCCAAATCCTGTCACGCACACTTTGTTTCTCTTTCTAGCACAAACATCCCATTCATTTTCCTTTCTTCACTGCTAAACAATAAAAACACTCTTAAAATACTCTACAGGCAAACACACTTCCTGTTAACCAAGAGAACATCATTAAACACACATTAAACTCATGGAACATAGCAGAGAACCATAGAATTATCTGTCAAGATTTGATTTCCATCATTTAACAACCTGAAGGTTGTAAAGTCAGTTATTTTCGGGTTGTATGCATTTACTTAACAAAGTTATGAAAATGCAGCAGAGTTTTTCCGCTGAAAACATTGTCAATAAGTAACTGCTACTGCTAAGACTCGAACCCAGGGCTCCCGCACTAATGACGGACACGCTGCCCGTTACGCCACCGCTCCGGTCCTGTGTTGTAACGTGTCTAACTGAGAAACTTACGCTTGTATGCATTCACTGAGGAAAGATTATGAAAATATAATACAACTTTCCCGCCAGAAATGTCTTTAGAACAAACATAAGATATGAAACCTTTCTAAATTCGCCCTTTTCTGTTGGCGTGGAAGATGAATACCCGCCATGTTTTCACGTTGTTATAGGCTACGTGTAGGGTGCAAATAGACACTCCGCATTTTTTATTCAAGATAGTCATGTATCTGTGTCTGCAAATTGTTTGCTCAGTCAAGGTCTTCCTTGAAATTTAAAATATTTTTTCTAAGTTGTGGTGCGTGCATATAAAAAGTCAGTGGGTTACGTTAGGTAGTAATTAAGTTTACTGGTTCGGATGACCAGTAAAAATTCATAGAATATGTGGGCTATTCTGTGACAGAAGCGCCATCACCTGGTCATACCCTGTATTACAATGAATAGGTGGGTTTACAGGAAAAGATAGACACGCCCAGGAGAAGGAGGGGGTTGCTGAGTCGGCTGGCAGCCGGCTGGGAGTCAGCTGCCATTCAGCTGGCTTTCAGCTTGAACGGGAACTTTCAAGGGGCTTCATCTGTATGCATGGTTTAGCTGCTTCAAAGTGTGTTTTTGAGTTTCTGATCATGTAGCTGGTATGAAAATTTGCCAAATGTTGTGGGAAAATTGTTGGCAATTGGCCATAGTGTAACTTGTAATAATAAATATGTCTATGTTATGTTTAGGGTGTTGTGTAAGGATGTTGTACCTAAATAAATGTGGAGGTGACAGACATAAATGTGCATGATTGAGAAAAAGTAAGGATGTAATTAAATGTTGATTTAAATTACATCCTTAAATGACTGATGAAAAGTCACTGTTTTAATAACTTTTCATCTCCAAGGTCTGTAGATGATACTGACATAATTTGAAGTCGCTGAGGTCAAATATGAAGGAGGAATATGGAATATATATATATATATATATATATATATATATATATATATATATATATGGAATATGCAGGCAGGAAATGGCCAAAATGACCTCAAAATCACCACTTTGACCTAAAATGGCCGACTTCCTGTTGGATTTAAGGTATGACTTTTTGGTTTGTCCGGTCATCATATATATGCATACCAAATTTCATTTTTCCACGACAAACCGTGTAGAGGGGCCCAATTTTGGCAATTTTCAAGAGGGCGCTGTCGAGCCATTTTGCCACGCCTTTTTGTGGGACCCATAAAATATATTTACACGGGACCTGGCGCGCATGCAGTTTCATGACTTCGTGAAATATCACTGCCTGTGTCCACTATGAGGCGCTAGAGATCACCCACCAATTATATGTCATGTTGTAGTGTATGATGTAAAGAACACATCCTGTAAATTTTATATAAATCGGATAATGTTTGTCATATGAGGCTGACTTCCTGTGTCCAGTAGGTGGCGCTGTGTATATGACACAGTATTGATGCAAAGACGTGTTCAGGGCGGGACCATCTACATGCGTGATTAATTTGGTGTAGATCGGACAATGTCTGTAGGAGTTATAAGGATTTTCTGCTTTTTGGCGAAGGATCGTATGGCGAATGAAATTGTCGGCACCGCCACGCCCAAACCGAATCCCTAATCAGAACGTTTTTGATAACTTTTTAGCTCCAATGTCTCAAGACGATTCTGTGCAAATTTGAAGTTGGTGTGATTAAATCCCTAGGACAAGTTCGCTCAAATATGATGCCACGATCGGCAGCAGATCTTCCTGTTGGTGTTAGGGTATGGGTCCAAGAGACTTTTTGGTGCGACTTGACATGATGTGCATGTCTACCAAGTTTTGTTTGTCTACGTCAATCTGAGTGGAGGGGCTTGAATTTTTAAATGTTCTAGGGGGCGCTATTGAGCCATTTTCAATATCAATATCAATATCAAATTGTTCGCCGGAACGGACATGATTGCAAGTTTTGGTGAGTTTTGGGGCACGTTTAGGCTGTCAAAAAGGCGATCACTTTGTCAGAAAAAAGTCTGAAAAATAATCCTTAAAAATTATAATAGGTCCTCGCAGTTTCAGTGCTCGGGCCCTCATAATCCTTACAATTAAAGCTGCAAGCAGCGATGAATTGGCCCTCGCTCCCCCATGCATGTCGGGGCTGTGGCGCAATCGGAGGGCACGTAAAAGTCTTCATACGCAGGCTTTTATTTGACGTCGCATTATGTGGTGAAATATCACTGCCTGTGTCTTGACATGATGTACATGTGTACGAGTTTCGTTTGTCTATGTCAATCCGTGGTGAGGGGCTCAATTTGATTCATTTGTCAAGGGGGCACTACAGAGCCATTTTGCCACGCCCATTAATGCAAACCATTAAATATCACATTTTTCGCTGGGTTGGCTTGCGTGCAAAATTTGGTGAGTTTTGGGGCACGTTTAGGTTGTCAAAAAGGCGATCACTTTGTCAGAAAAAAAAAGAAAAATAATAATAATCCTTACAATTACAATAGGGCCTCGCACTGGTCAGTGCTCGGGCCCTAATAATAATCTTGACATTTATAATTAGATATAGAATCGAACCAGAAACAATAGGGCTTTGCGCTGGTTAGCACTCAGGCCCTAATAATAATCTTTACGATTACAATAGGTCCCTCACTGACTAGTCAGTGGCTCGTACCCCAAATAATCGAACCAGAAACAATAGGGCTTCGCGCTGGTTAGCGCTCGGGCCCTAATAATAATCTTTACGATTACAATAGGTCCCTCACTGACTAGTCAGTGGCTCGGGCCCTAATAATCGAACCAGAAACAATAGGGTTTCGCGCTGGTTAGCGCTCGGGCCCTAATAATAAACGACACAAATTCAATAGGGTCCTTGCCTCCAGGCAAAAATTTCAGAAATTCTTTCTTCTGTTGAATGGCTGGTGAGATAAGTTGTTGCTTGCTGTGTGCCTGTTTCTGTTGTGTTTTGTATGTCAGTGGATGCATTTCTACTTATCTGCTGTGTGGAGCGATCTGCCGTCTCAGCCCTTGCGTCATAACCAGATGTGTCCGTCACTGTCCTCTGCTCTGCCCCTAGTCAATCTTTGATCTTCTACAGTGAAATTCCCAGCTACTTTTGTCCATTTGCCCATTTGGATCATGAGCAGTCGCTTCAGTCCATTGGTAGATGGTCTGAATTGTTGACAGAAAATGTCCAATTGTGTTGCAAACTCATCTCCCCCATTTTGGACTGAGGGGAGGTGAGTAGCAGCTTCTTTCATGTCGTTGTATGTCCATGGTCTGAAGATTAGCTGAGGGTTTCCGTCTCCTCCAGCTACTTCAACTATTGGTGCAATTAACATGGAGTCTGAGTAGTCTGACAACAAGGGGCTGTCTGTTGACTTGAAAATGGTGCCTTGTCTGCTTTCGTCCCATGGGGAAGGGGTGTGCGGTGCACAATATTTTGTAGCGTATGGTGGAGGTGGAAGTCCTTGTCTTTCCACTCTTGGGTATGGAATTGGCCGTGATGGTGTGGTTATGGCTGTGGCTGTCATCATTTCCGGAGCGCTGGCTGCTCCTCCTTGGTCCACTACAGAGTCCAGATCAGGATTTAGTTTGAGGCACTGAGATGCAGAGGTTAGTGTAGCTTTCCCTGCCTTCTGTCTTCTGTCCCTGATGTTGGCTTCATCAAGCCAACAAGTATAAGCTCCCCAATTTCCTTTGAACATTTTTCCTTTTTTCTTTTGTTTTGCCTGACTGATTTCTTCTTTTACTGTTAGTTGGATTTTCAATTTTTCTAATTGTGTTAAGCTAAAACTACATGTACATGGAAGCCCACACTCCTGAACCCAGATTTCAATTGGGTCAGTACTTTGTTCACCATATTTTGTGATCATAAAGTGAATATTGGGAGAAAACATTAGAGGTGGATTTACAGGTGTTTTATCCCTACTGCTGTTGGAACCCATTGTTGAAAAGAAAAGGGAGAAGAAGAAAAAATAAAATTTGTTTTAGATTTTTAGTTGCTTCTTTAAAGTAGATTTGTAAGGACCTTGGGTTTTAATTTAATTATTGCTACTTCAGCTAATTAAGTGTAGATATTTTTGTTAGTTTTCTCTAAAGTTTTTTTCTTTTTAATTTAATTGCGTTATTTTTACTAAACTCCCCACTTTTTTGTTTTTTTTGCAAGTGAGAGTGTAATGTAAAAATATTCGGTAACACTTTCTATGAAGACCACATCTATAGTGCATTATGAGCGCATTCATAGTGAATTATAATGCTCATCATAATCAATCATAATGCTTTATGACTACACTCATAGAGAATTACATTAAGATTAGTCTGCTTTAGGAATATAACATTAAAACCTGTAGAGGGCACTCCACATGCATATTTTGAACACAAAATGTAAATTGTTAACTGTTTGCACTAAAATGTCAAGATTTGGACCTGAATCAATCAACAACACTACTAAATACCTGGACATAATAGTTTTCAGCTGAAACAGTGGTTTTGGGGTTTAGTTACTGTTTAAGTTATAAAACACTAAAAATGAGAAAAAGACAAAACACATTTTTTCATGCTTTATTTATTTTTTTAGTTAGTTTTTATTTAATTTTCATTCAAAATCATGTACAGAATCACATTCATCATATCTCCTGTTTCATACACAAGGTACAACAAGAGATATAGAGACTATAGTGACAAAGAAAAATATAAAATAAGATAGAATAAAGCAAGATGGAATAAAATAAATAGAATTATATCAGTATACCCAAAGGCTCCACCTTTTAGTGAATATATGTTTTTGAAGCCTCAGGGAATATGTTATTTGTTCCATTTGATATATTTCCTTTATTTTTTCAGTCCATATATTGTGTGTTGGAGGGTCAGGCTTCAACCACCTTGATGTAATGCATTTAATTGCTGTTGCTATTAGTATCTGTAAGATATATTTTTGGGCTCTTCCTTCCAAACCTCTTGGTAATAGACCTAGTAGGGCCACCATTGGGTCAATTGTAATATTTCCACCAAATATTTTATTAAGTGTTTCAAACACTTCCTTCCAGAATGCTTCCAGTTTTGGGCATAGCCAGAGTATGTGGGTCTGATTACCAATGTGTGGGCCACAGTTTCTCCAGCATTTATTTGAGTGTGTAGTGCTAAACTTAGCTGTAATTTCAGGTGTCCATTTAAATTCTCTCCATACATTTGAATTAGGTCCCAGATGCACTTCAGTACAAATTTCCTCCCATATATCATGTGATATGTTGGAATTAATTTCAATTTCCCATCTCTCCTTAACCTGTGTAGATATATTCAAATTCATGCTCAGGAATATTTGGTAACAATAGCTTGCTAATTTCTTATCCCATTTTTTTGTTTGTACTTTAATCAATAACTCTTCAAATAGCGTTGGTTTAGCAACTTTGTCCCAGCCTTTGTGTTTTAATAAGAAATCCCTTAACTGTAAGTATCTGAAGAAATCTGTGCTTGGTAGCTTAAATTCCTCCGACAGCTGTGTAAATGATTTGAAATGACCAGCATTGTGGAGTTGATGTAACTTGGTGAGTCCATACTCAGACCATTTCCTGAAGCCTGTATCTGATTTAGAGGGCACAAAATCATTCATATATCCAATGTTTGTAAGTGCTGAAATTGTTTTAGGCGGCCCAAATGTAGATTTTATTGTCTTCCATATTTTTAATGTGATTTTGGTCCAATCACCCATATTTATTTTACTTGGATGGACATCTAAGAATGGCAAGGCCTGTAAAGGTCTTTCACATAAACTCTTTTCAATATTGAGCCAGCATGTATATGATAAGTCCTGAATCCATATTATTAGCGGTTTTAGTTGCGCAGCCCAGAAGTAGTATCTCAGATTAGATATTTTGAGCCTTCCCTTTGCTTTAGATAACTGTAACACTTTTTTTTTTTTGTAATTTTTTATTTTGTTTGGAAAAGGCATTTACAAACAGACATCAGCATAAAAATATAAAATCAAAGTTTTCCATAAACCTAATCCAATTTTTCAAAATTTTCCCCCATCCAGTCGTGCATACAGGTACTCATATAAAAAAGTCTGCGGGAGTCAGAGATTGTGTGATAGAGGAACGTCCATTTGGTCCTTCATGAGCCTCCATATTCATAATCCTGGAAACTTGTTGTTGTATAGTCCATCGAGTATAGAAGGTTTAGTACATTCAGGTACAGTACTAACTCACACATAAGACCCTCCCTTTAACCCACATGTTCACAGCCTGCATACCTGGGGTTATCATTCAGTAAACAACAGACTTACAGTCTTGAAATGATAACTATATACAATTAAGTGAAGGAGCTTACATATTTAAGTTTTCATCCAGGAAAAGGTGGAAAATAAATGAGTAAGTACTTCAGAGGGGTCATACAAAGTCTGCTTGGGTTTGGAGTTATGAATTCAATCCATCTTTCCCAAATTTGGTCAAACTTATCTTTTTGGGTCCTCAGACAATAGGTCAACTTTTCCATCTTGAAAATTTCCAGAATTGTTCCGTGCCAATCATTAATTTTAGGTGGTGATGGATTTAACCACTTTCTGGTGATGGATTTTTTACTTGCGGCCAAAAGGGCCTGAAGCAGCTTTATATCCCTCCTTAGTGTCACACATACAACACGACCCAGATACAGATTTTCGAAATTGAGGGGAAATTGACACTTAAACACTGTATTTAATGTGTTTTGGATGCCACTCCAGTATTGATTCAGTTTGGGGCATCCCCAGAATACATGGAAATGGTTTGCCTCTGAAGAACCACATTTTCTCCAGCAATTTGAGTTTGTATTCTTGTACTTTTCTTGATACGGGGTCTTAAAATATCTTATAACATTTTTCCAACAGTGCTCCCGCCAGTCCATTGAGTTTGTTGACGACCACTGAAAAGTGCAAATCTCCCCCCAATCTTCCTCAGACAGCTTCATTCCTCCCTCTTTTTCCCACTTGTCTTTAATATGAAGTGTATTTTCATTAGTAGCATGCAAAAGTGAGTCATATAATCTAGAAATGCTTTTTTTAAGAGTTGAGCTGGAGGCTGATTTCAAGATTTTGTAGAATGCTAATTCTGCTGCTGATAAGTCTATAGTTCTACAATTTTGGTTGAAATAGTCACGAATTTGGAGGAATCTGAAAAAGTCATTTTGTTGTAGATCATGCTTGGCCTTTAAACACTGAAAACTTTGTATTGCGCCTTTGTGTGTAAAGGACAGATAGGTTGTAAGACCCTTCTCGACCCAGGATACGAATCTTTTATCTCCCCTATTTGGTAAAAAATCTGTGTCATAGGCACACCATCTGAAAAGTTTTAGCATCTTCTGGATTCCACAATCTTTAACTACTTTCTGCCATATTTTCAGTGTTTGATTAATCCAGGGGTTGTTTATGTTTTCCAATTTAGCTGCCAGTCCTCTATCAGCAATTGTGGCTTCAAGGGGAAAAGTAGTGTTCAAACCAGATTCTAATTCTTTCCACCTGGCCTTGTATTCCCTGCTGCACCAGTGCAGTAAGGGAATAAGTTGTGAGGCATAGTAATAGTTTCTTAAACAAGGAAGTGCAATCCCACCGTTCTCCTTTCCTAGTTGTAAAGTGGAAAACCGGATCCGTGGCTTCTTTCCCTGCCAGATGAAGCGGGAAATCCATTTATCCCATTCCCTGAACTGATTGTCGTTCACCTCTACTGGTAGAGTCCTAAAAATTTATAATAGGCGGGGGAGGATATTCATTTTGACTGCACTTACCCTTGAATTCAAACTGAGAAAGGGGATGAGGTTCCATCTGTGCAAATCTGATTTTATTTTTGAGGACAGTGGACCATAATTTGCCTGTGATAGTTTTGAGAGATCCTTAGTCAAATTAATGCCTAAATATCTTATTGAATTAGCTTCCCATTTGAGATTGAATTTATCCTGTAAATTTCTTGGGGCACTACAATTTAAAGTCATGACCTGTGTTTTTAAGATGTTAAGTTTGTAGCCTGATAATTTCCCAAAATCCTCCAGTAGTGTCATCAATCCTATAAATGATTTCTCAGGCTCTTCCAAGAACACCAAAACATCATCTGCGAACATCGCTACTCTCTGTTCAGCCCCTGCAATGGTAATACCTTTGACAACTTCACTTTGTCTTATCAATTGGCCCAGAGGTTCGATAAATAAAGCGAAAAGTATAGGGGAAATCGGACATCCCTGTCTCGTTCCCCTCTCTAAGACAAAGGAGTCAGAGAGATCATTAATCTTTATTCGAGCCGTGGGTTTATTATATAGGGAACTTATTGTTCAAATAAATTTGTCTTGAAAGCCAAACTTTCCCATCACTTTATACAGAAATACCCATCGAACCGAATCGAAGGCTTTCTCAGCGTCTAATCCCACTATCAATGATTTAGTTTTATCTTTGTTTGTCTGGTCTAGTATGTGTAATGTTCTTCTTATGTTATCCAGAGTTTGTCTCTGCTGGATGAATCCAATCTGATCTAAGTGGATGATATCAGGTAAAATTGATTCTAGTCTAATTTATAATCTAGATTAATGACACTAATAGGTCGGTAGTTACCGCACTCCTGCCTGTCTTTGTCCTCTTTGGGAATGACTGAGATGGTTGCTTCCCTCCAGGAGGGTGGTATTATAAGCGACCTTGGGTATCTTGAAAGGCGCTATATAAATCAAAGTTATTATTATTATTATTATTATTTCTCCCTTCTGTATTTCCCCTCCACTTCATAATTCCTTTGTTTCAGGAAGACTAATTTCTTCTGTGTTTCTTGAGTATAAATTTGATTAATTTCAGACTGTAATTTTTCCTCTTTCGAGGTTGAGCTGATTTTTTTACTATTAGAAGTTTGTAACTGTTTTAATTTTCCTTGAAGGTCACACAGTCTTTGTCCCTTAAGTTTCTTCATATGTGTGGTAATGGATATAATATTCCCTCTCAATACGGCCTTCAATGTGTCCCACAGGATTATAGATGATACCTCCCCTGAGTCGTTAAAGTCTAGATAATCCCGAATTTTCTCTCTTAATTTTTCTCTAATTTTTTGATCATTGAGTATGTTTGAGTTAAATCTCCATAGGTTTTTCTTGATTTTCCCTCCTAGTATTACGGACATGGATATAGGGCTATGGTCTGACAGGTCAATTGTCTTTATGTCACAATCCTTAATTTGAAATCTATCCACACTAAACATAAAGAAGTAGTCTAGTCTTGAATAAACAGAATGGGAGAAGGAGAAATGTGTGTAATCTCTACTAGTGGAGTGTAGTTCCCTCCATACATCTATTATGCCCAACTCACTCATCAGTGATTTCACTCTCTTAATTAGAGGTTTGTTCTGGGTAGTTGATCTGGATGAATCCAGCGCAGTGTTCAACCTGAAGTTAAAATCACCTCCACAGATCACCACACCCTGTGAGTTTACCATTAATTCAAAAACATGTTTATAAAATACCCAGTCACTTGCTGGAGGAGCATACACATTTATTAATTTTATTTCATTCCCTTCTATTCTCCCTGTAATTTTGACATATCTCCCGTCCTCATCCTGAACTTCAGATATGTGTTCATTGTTAAGTGTGTTTGATACAAGAGTGGCTACTCCTCTTTTGCGACCTGATTTATATGAAGAGGAAAACACATGCCGGAAACCCATCCTTTTTAACTTCAGATTGACTCATGTGTGTTTCCTGGAGGAAAGCGATCTGAGCTTTTTCTTTCTTTAACTTTGATAAAATGTTACTTCTCTTGATTGGATTTAACACCCCATTTACATTAAAGGAAATTATTTTCACAGACTCTCCCTGCATTTTGTACTTATTAAAATCAAGTATTCATTCTTTCCTTCTGGTGCATAAGTAAGCAGTCCCTTCACAATAAAAGAACAGAACAAAAAAACACATCTAAAACAGATAATATGAACTTGAAACATGTTTACCTCTGGCCACGCTTCCAAAACTGGGGCCAGTTCACTGCCCTGCTTAGACCCTGAGGGGTAGCCTCTATTTCCAAACAGGATTAGGGGGCCCTCTACTGTGCCGAAAAAAAGTTTTTTTTTTTTTTTTTTTTTCCCTTCCCTTTTTTTTTTACACGACCCTGTAGTTATTAGATATACCGCCATATACCGTCACACACATTTGTCATTATTATCAACAATTCAGGCCGGTCTAGATCCTTTCAGACATTATTTACAGTTTTCAAAATAGAGCTGGCTGCCACGTCCACCGCTGAATCCCCTCCATCAATGATTTCGGCTGGGTGACGACTTTCACCGGGAAGCCCCGTCTCGCTAGCTTTGCCGTTGCCTCCTCCACCGTCCCGTATGTCGTTGTCCCGTCGTCATGGAAGACTCTCAACCGGGCGGGGAAGAGGGTTTGGAACCTTATGTTGTTTTCCTTCAGGAGCTTCCTCACCTCCGCGTATTCCTTCCGTTTGGCCAGGATTCCTGGTGCGTAGTCGTGGTCAATGTTAATCTTGGAATTTCTCCACGTAAAGCCTTTCTTTTGCCATGCCAGTCTGATGATTTCTTTCATCCTGAAGCTGAGGAATCTGACCAAGATCGATCTCGGGTGAGCGTCGGCCGGGGGCTGTGGTCCCAGCGCTCTGTGCGCTCTCTCTATCTGCATGTCACTGGAGCCGGGGATTGTGAGGTTTTCTCTGAGCAGTTTCTCCACGAAGGGGATCGTTTGCCCCGGCCCACCTGCAGCGCCTTCGGGGACTCCATATATCCTCACATTTTCTCTCCGTGAGCGCCCCTCTTGGTCTGTTAACTTCTCCAGGAGCTGCTCTTGTATTTTCACCATTTCGGTTAATACATCTTCGGCGTTTTGCAGCCGTTCCTTGTTGCCCATTATCCGTGCTTCAGCGTCATCCAGTCTCGAGTTTACTTTTGCAATCTCTCCCTTGATGTCGTCAAGCTGTTCTTTGTTGTCTTGTCTGAATTCGCGTAGCTCTCTGAGAATTGCGGTCAGATTCGCGGGCTCACCTTCTTGGTTAGCTTCGCCTTCGTCTTGGCTAACCATGGCGGAGCTAGCGTTAGCTCCTTCATGTTGCTGCACTTCGCCGTCTTTTGCAGCACTCTGCCCGGTTTGTTTTCTACCTTGGTTTTTAGGCGGCATCCTCGCCCTCTTCTAGATTTTACAGATGTAGACCAACTCGTCTATAATTCCAACTTTGGGGCGGTTTTATTTCGCTTTGGTCGGGAGAATTCTGCCTAAGCTGCCATCGCGTGGTGACCCGCTGCCGGAAGCCCAACTGTAACACTTTTAGTCTGATTCTTAGTCGCTTTCTCTGCCAGATAATTATTGAAATTAGTTTGTCCAATTTTTCAAATGTAGTTTTGGGGATGTCAATAGGTAACATTTGAAACAAATATAGTAATTTAGGCAGCACATTCATACGGACACTCTCAATGCGGTCCAGCAGAGATAAGGGCAATATTGACCATCGGTCTAAGTCCTCACTAATGTCATGAATTAAACTTTTGTAATTGAAATCGTATAGTTTTTCTAATGAAGATGGTATATGAATGCCTAAATATTTGATGCCATCTACTGGCCATTTAAACCCACTCTGCAATTTAGTTGTATCTGAGATGTTGCCATTTATATCCATGGCCATTGTTTTGTCCAAGTTTAATTTGTAGCCCGAGAAGTATCCATAAGTGAAAATGATGTCCTTTAAATATGGTATTTTTGTTGCAGGTTTTATGTGATACAGCAATACGTCGTCAGCATACATTGAGATTTTATGCTGTTCTCCATTTATCGTAACCCCCCTTATATTATCATTATCCCTAATCAGCTGTGGTCTAATGGTTCAATACTGATATCAAATAGCAAAGGAGATAGTGAACAACCTTGTCTACACCCACGTTCAAGAGTGAAGCGGTCTGAGAGAAATCCGTTACCTTAACTGCGGATTGTGGATCCGAATACAAGGTTTGTATCCATTTGATGAAGTTTGGGCCAAATTGGAATCGTTTCAGAGTTTGAATAAGGTATTGCCAGGATACTCGATAGAATGCTTTCATGGCATCTAAGGATAATATCATTGACTCCTCTTCTTTAACTTTTGGGTGTGTTATTAAATTTAACAACCTTCTGATGTTGTTCCCATAGTATCTTCCCTTTATAAACCCTGTCTGATCGGGATGGATAATTTCTGTAGTAATTTTATTGACACGTCTTGCCAGAATAGCTGTTAAGATTCATAGATCTGTATTCAATAATGAGATCGGTCTGTATGATTGGCATTTAGTGGGATCTTTGCCATCTTTATGTATCACCACTATAGTAGCCTCTCTCCAAGAGGGGGCCATGGTTCCAGATTTTAATGCACGTCTGGACCAGGGCTTTTATTTTTTTTCAGTGTGGAGATTATCTGACGTATTTCCAGGTCCTTAATTGGTTCATCTAATTCTCTTGCCATAGATTCAGGTAACTCTTTTAATTTGTTGTCTTTTAAAAATTGTGCCAATTCCTCATCATTTGTGCAAGTGTCTGTATTTTTTTACAGAGTTATGTAAAATTCTGCGAAGGACTGTGATATTTCATCCGGCTTTGTGAGAGTTGAATTATTCTCCTTTAATTTCTGTACTATGTTTGATGACTGTTGTTTTTTAAGTCTTAACGCTAGTAACTTACTCGCCCTATTACCATTTTCGTAGTATTTTTGGTTAGTGAACCTTAAATTGCCCTTTATTTTTTCATTAATTAAGCTGTTTAGGTCCCTGCGTGCCTCTTTCAGATTATTCAATAAACTTGAGTTTGAGTTTCTTTTGTGTTGCTGTTCAAGCTGCCTTATTTTGTCTTCTAGCTCTCGCTGTCTTTCTTCCCTTTTTCTTTTTCTGGCGCTTGTAAAGGAAATGATTCGGCCTCTGATATATGCCTTTGCACAGTCCCATAGAGTAAGGGGTGATATTTCAGGTGAAGTATTAGTGTCAACATAATTTCTTAGTTCAGTTTTTATAAGTGCGATGAATTCTCTATCATTTAGGAGCGACGCATTTAATCGCCATTGTTTAGTTGATGGCCTGTTACCAATGTTCCACGACAATACGAGAGGAGCGTGATCGGATAATGTAATTGGGAGGATCTTTATGTCGACTACTACTATTCTGGAGTATGAAGAATGCCTATGCGAAAAAAGGTAAAGTCTTTGCCTTTAGGGTGTTTGTTTCTCCAAATGTCCACAAGACCAGATTCTGTCCGTAAATGCCTAAGCATATTGCTCATCCTAGAAGTAGAAGTGCTGGGACATGACGCAATTAAAATCTCCTCCTAACAGTAAAATACCAGAGCTATGCTGTAATATTATGGAGAAGATTGTACAAATAAAGCTAGGCTCATCCTCGTTTGGAGCATATATATTCATAAGACAAACTTCCACTCCATCAATTAATCCATTCACCATTATAAATCTCCCTGAATTTTGGTTGATGTGAAATTGACCTGTCTTTGTATCAAAATAGCTACACCTGTTCTCCGGCCAAATGAGTGTGATGAATAAAATACCTTATCTGCCCAGGACTTCTTCTAATTTTCTTTCTCTTGCTTGGGCTATGGAGACCTTTAACATTGTAACTTATTACCTTAAGAGATCCCATAACTCAAAAGCAGGGTCAGATGTGATGGAAGAAAAAGAAAGAGTAAAATAATATAAAATAAGCAAATAAAAAAGTTGTGGAAAATAAAATCAGACAAGTAATAAAGTTGGTGTACAAATAAAGACTGGAAGCTACATGAAAAATACCTGAGAATTACCAAGATAACAGCAGCATATGTTTTGTAGCATTTCAACTTTAATAAATTATTCTTATCCTGAAAGAGTATGTGGATGGGGAAGTTCATTGTTGCTCTTCTTAGATCCCTGGGGAACAAGGGAATCGTCACAAACAGAGCTGAACATAGAACTACAATAGCCAACAACACGGCTGACATACAGTTGTGACCAAAATTATTAGCCCCCCAGGAATTATGGAACATTTTCCTAAAATTCTTCCCAATGTTTGCAGCATTGATAAAACTCGATATAATCAAACATTCACCAGTGCTTTTTAGTAGCTTTTGGTACATTTTGGACTATAAAATAACATTTTAGGCTAACTTTATATCAAATATAGAGAAAAATGGGGATGTCAAAAATATTAGCCCCCATGATGGGGTGGTCAATAATATTTCCCCCCATGTGAATTCTTGCCTTCAAAAACATACCTAATTAACCAATCAGCTTTCAAACCCCACCTGTGCAGTCAATTGGCTTCCTAACAACACCTGAACATTCAATCAGAATAAAAGGACTCCAAGGAACAGGGCACTTGAACACATTATTGAGAGGGACAACTTTTACTCACCATGCCAAAGACAAAGGTTAATCGGTCTTGAGCTCAGAAAGAAGATAGTGGAGGCTCATGATAAGGGGGAAGGCTATACTGCCATTTCCAAGCGTTTCACAGTGTCTAGAACCACTATACGTTGCATCATTGCCAAGTACAAGGAGACAAATTCTGTAAGAAACAAACCTGGGCGTGGTTGTAAGCTCAACATTTCAAGAACTCTAGAGAGGAAAATTGTCAGAGATGTCAGCAAGAATCTCCAGACATCTGCCAAGATGATTGTTGCTGACCTGGCCTCTTCTGGAGTTGATGTTTCAAGGAGCACAGTTGTGAGGGCTCTCCATCGTGGTGGGCTTCAGGGCCATCGTCCAAGAAGAACTCCTTTACTCAAAGAGCGGCACATCAAAGCCAGACTGAGGTTTGCCCGTGAACATTTGAAAGGTAAAGATGAGTTTTGGAAGTCTGTGCTTTGGTCTGATGAGACTAAACTGGAATTGTTTGGGCACATGGATGTTGCTTATGTTTGGCGAAGAAAGGGAGAGGCCTTGAACCCTAAGAACACAGTTCCCACAGTTAAACATGGTGGTGGGAGCATCGTGCTGTGGGGCTGTTTTGCAGCCTCAGGCACAGGGAGCCTTGTTCGGGTGCATGGCATCATGAAAAAAGAAAATGATGTTGACATTTTGAGGGATAATATGCAGAAATCTGTTCGTAGTCTATCCTTAGGTCGTCGCTGGGTCTTCCAACAAGACAATGACCTAAAGCACACATCGGAATTGGTCCAACAGTTCCTGAAGGATACCAAAATCAAGGTCCTGGAGTGGCCCGCACAGAGCCCAGACCTCAATCCTATTGAGAATCTGTGGCGGGTGCTCAAAGTGAATGTCCATGCTCGAAAACCACGCAATTTGGACCAGCTGGAACAATTTGCAATGGAAGAATGGGCCAAAATCCCTCAGGAGACCTGTGCCAACATAGTAAAGAACTACTCTAAGAGGTTGTTGTCAGTTGTGGCTCAGAAAGGGTACACTATTGACTATTAATGGCCAGGGGGCTAATAATTTTGGATTTCTCATTTTTGCCCTTTTTTGTTTCAACTCATTGTATCAATAAAATATCCTAATCAAACTTGTCAACTTTTGTCTTTGTAGTGTATTTGTTTCCACAATAACAAACACGTGTTGTTAATGGACATTTCCATGGAGAAATCAAGAATTTTGTCTAATTTCACAAGGGGGGCTAATAATTTTGGTCACAACTGTAAGTGTCCGGTTGGTCCTGTGGGGCACAGTTTCAGGCTGCATCTTGAACTTGCAGCTGCGCGAACAGTCCATGAAGAACAGAGTTCTCTTTGGTTTGGGCAGAAGCCAAACTATATTCAGTCAGTAGATGTGCACATCGAGCTGCCCCAGAACCTCATATAAAATAAAGACATCTTAAACTCAATCACTTAAGTTTCAAATGTAACTGTATGTTGTAGTAAATTACTTTAGCCAAAACGGCAGGCAATCATGTAATTTTGAGTAGGCTGTTGATAATCTCTCACTTATTCGTTACACAATGTGCGGATGACAAATCCCCCAATTCAAACAGCTGGCTTAATAGATACATATTCTATCATATTGACATAAAGGTTGCGGTTTTAGCATATCAGGCCTTTTTTTCTCCTTTTTTTTTTCAAACGTAAAATAAGCTGGAAGGATGTGTTTCTTTATATAGTCCATTGCCTTAGTAATATCCACGAACTCCTGCTCATCGTTGTTGTTGGAGATGCGGAGTCTGGCCGGATACAGTAGACCGTAGCGGAAGCATCTTCCTGGCGGGCGTAAACGCTGCCCTGGCTCTGGCGACATTCGTGCTGTAGTCCGGGAATATAGCAATCAGGTTTCCCTTGTAATTGAGTTGGCCGCCTCGGTCTCTGGCTTTCCTCAGAATGTCCAAGGCATCTCCCTCGTTGTGTAGCTTCGCAATAATTACACAAGGGTTGTCTCCGGGTCTCCTCCGTGTCAGGCTGCGGTGTGAGCGTTGGATTAGTACCTCTCTGTCCAGGTGTAACATCTCTTTAAGGAGTTTGGAGACCGCGGTGGGAGAGCTCGACCCCGGCTCCTCAGTCACCCCCGTGATCTGAATGTTTCCCCTCCTCATCCTGCCCTCCATGTCCTCTAGGGCTGTCAACCTTCCTCTTCAATCCCATTCGAATTTCATTCCTTATTTTTTTTTTAAAATTCGAATAATATTCGAATTTTTAATGTTAATATTTAGCCTAATATGTATTACTATGTAGGTTACCTATAGAGTGTAGAGCATGTGGTTGTTATACGTTTTGACCAGTAGAGGGCGTTGGGATGTAACCAGTAAACATTTTATACCAAAAGTCAGGTGATATTTTTCTTACTAGGTAAATAATAATTATGCTCATGCACAAAATGAATAAAGTTAAATTGTGAGTTTTTAAACAATGTGAATGAGCATTTTGAGCAACACAGTCATCTCATTTTTTCTCCCAGCTTCTAACAATGAATTAAGCAAAGACTGCATTATTTACACAGCTTATCTGTTCACAGTGCTCTTTATTGGCAACTTTGCCCAAAAACAAAAACTTCCCCACACATCCCCTGGCTTATCCTTCGCACTTGAAAGATATTTTCTCAGAATAGTAATCCCATTAAAACTTGGGTGAAATAATTGTATACAAAAATAACTCAAAGTGCGCCGCTTATGGCGATAGTGGTAACAGTATAATAATAGGCCTTAACATTTCAAACATCACAAATACGTTTTTTATCTCTAAAGATTGTTAGCCAAAAACACCAGGTGATCCACATTTCCAGGGTCTAGTGCAGAGCGTTTTTTATTTACTATCATCCCAGCCGTGGAAAAAACCCTTTCTGCTCTAACTGAGGTGCCGGGGATGCTCAAGTAGCGCCGTGCCAGCTGGGCGAGGTGGGGGTACTTGGCTCTTGACATCTTCCACCACCTCAATGGGTTGCTGTCGGTGGGTAATGGGGTCTCAGTCTCGTACATCTGCATTTCTTGCAGTAGCACAGTTCCAATATCCAAAGTACCACCTGGGCCAGCATTTTGGCGATAAACATCCCCAAAAAGGGACCCCATAGCTCTGAGAGCGGTTTTCTCTGAGTGCTGTGTCTCTGTAGCTGTGCCTGCTCCCTCTTCATCCTCCACACGTTCTTCATCCTCCGCAATCAAACTCATCTCTCTGTGTACTTTATCACGTATCTCCTGCTGTTGGTCTCGGGCCAAATGAATCAGCCGATGGAAACGCGGGTCGGGGTAGCTAGCAGTATTGAGCAGCATGAAGGCATCTTTGATATGACTGTAGCGCTTCTCGAGGTCGGCGGAAATCTTTGTTTTCATGTCATTGAGTGCTTGCAGATCGCCGGTAGATGGGTGAAGATGTGACATAAGCACATACTTAAGGGGTAGAACGGCTGATGCGGTTGGGAATCGATCAGTTGATAACGCCTCAGTGGCCACTTTGAAAGGCTTTAGCACTGCTCTCACCTACAGAAAAAACATAAATAAGAATACTTGATGACTATATGGGCCTAACACTCCGCACCTCGATCACGCTGAAACTTTCTCACGTCTATATTAATAATTATTGATTTATTAAATTTAGGCATGTAAGTCAAAATTGCTGGGTTATTTTAATTTCTGTGACTCACCTGCTCCATAAGGGTCCACTCGTTGGTGCTCAACTCAAGATGACCGAGTTTTTTCTCCATAATGACCGCTGCCACCGGAGCTTGTTGTTCGGCTGCCCGACACACCATATCATAAGTGCTGTTCCACCGGGTAGCGCAGTCATTGATCAGTTTCGCAGGTTTCACTCAGAGCAGCTTCTGTTTAGATTCCAGGAGGTAGCTGTCAGTAGTTGACTTGTTGAAATGCAGCGCTGTGGCCTTGAGTCTGCTGATAGGATTTTCGATAGCTCGCACTGTCAGCCCTTTTCTCACAGCTAAGTTTATAGTGTGGGCCATTGGCTACCTGCAGGTGCCTCTCGACTGCGTTAACATAATTAGTCGCGTTGTCTATGGTGATGGAGAGCACTGACTGGCGACTCACGTTATACTCTCCGAGTATGTTGGTGATGCACTCTGCAACGTTTTCAGCAGTGTGGGTTTTCTGAGCTTCGGCTGTTTTAAGAATAATATCCTTCAGTTCCCAGTCCTCATTTATAAAATGTGCGGTGACTGTCGCATATGCCTCGGTGGCTATTGAGGTCCACCCATCTGTGGTCAGGGCAATGTTTTCTCCGCGTATCATTTTCCTGATGTCATCTTTTGTTGTATCATAAAGTTTCACAACTCTGTCACTGATGGTTGCACGGCAAGGAACAGCGTACCTTGGCTCTAGCTTGTGGACAAAATCTTTAAACCCAGACCCCTGCGAGATGTTTATCGGCCTCATATCTTTGCAGATAAATCAGTTTATCTGTTATCCTGCTTTGGCGTTCAGCTGATAAGCCCCGTGATGATGAGGCAGGCAGGAATGAGGTGATTCGTGCCTGCTTTGGCTGTGGTGCATCAGCCTCCGAAGTTAGCTCGGCTAGCTTGCCAGGGTGTAGTGTCACCAGGTGTGACAGCATGTTACTCGTCGTAGTATGATACTTCATTTGAGCCTTGCACAGTCTGCATATTACTGTCTCTCTGTTTGTAATTTTTCCCTTTTCTGATGGAAATCCAAAATACTTCCACACCGAGCTTCTATAATGCCCAGGAGTGGTAATCCCTGCCGGTGAATCCTCCTTACCCGCCATATCCGATACTGTGTAGGTTACCGTACTAGCGTATTGAAGTAACGTGATAACTCAAGTAACTTAACGTGAGATTTTTTATTCAGCCAGACTAAGAAAACTTTATATTCATAAGATGTGACAAAAGCTAATACAAGAAGGGCAAGATTCGTTATTAGGCTATATAGTGTAATAATAATAATAATAATAATAAAAAATTCGACTAGTAATTCCTGCATTCGAAGAGTATTGAGTTTTTTAATAGTCGAATTATATTCGACTCCCGAAAATTGTTCCGACAGCCCTAATGTCCTCACACTTTTCTTTTAAATCTTCGACTTGCCTGTTGAGGTCCGTTAGCGTAGTTTGCACCGATACAACTTCATCCGACCACGCTGACAGTCCATCCTCAACAGCCTTCACATTCGCTTGCGCCTGCTCAACCTCTGTGTGATAGCTGCTGTGTTGTTAGCTATCTTGTTTTTCACGTCAATAATTTCTTTCTTCAGTGATTCAAAATCCTTCGCCAAGCAACTGTTAACAGTTCTACAATCTAAAAGGTTAAGTGTGTAGGATTTAGTTGCATCTACTGGTGAGACTTGCTAAACAGGAAATAGCATTGTGTGCTGTCATGGCAAGACTTTATGCAGCCACTGTAAAAGTCTCTCTCTACTTACATTCATGAGTGTTAAATTTCCTTATATCATGAATTAGCCGGCCAAGAATACCATATCGGTGACATCGTCCAAGCCAGTACTCCCACTCAATTACCCTTAAATGTTCTTTTAAAAGCCCTGTAGTCCGATTTCCTCTATGACGCCTAACATCACATTTAAAGGTTTGCCAAGCTCTCTCTAAATTCTGTGTGTGACATCTGGAACCAGGATCTACAAAGTGTCTCTTGTGGCAGACAGTACGATGATCATATCCTTCCTCTGACAGAGCTCTCTTGTAAGCTCTCCAGTCATCAGTCACAATGCTTGATCCTCTCTAAACATGGCGCTTTATGACAGGCAGAAGCTGGTCTGTGTAACGCCTCCTGACGATCTTGAGAATGGGTCTCCTGGTGGTATGTGATACTTTCAATATACTAAAAACCCATTTTTTTATTCCGTCTCCATGCTGGTCCCATCCTCCCAGGGTTGTACTGTCAAACATTGTTTGGGATACACATCGAATTAATACATGCACTTTGTAATCCAATTTACATGGGAGTTCAAAAAACATTGCGTGTACCTTCATAGTACACCGAAAACTCTGGGTTTTCAATTTTATACCACCAACTTTATTTATAGAGCACATTTTGAAACAACAAGGTTGACCAAAGTGCTGGCATTAACGTAAACTCTGAGCCAGTTACCATGGTAACTCACTGTCTGAACTTAACATGTTCGCTGGCAGGTTAAATTCTGTCTCCTCCCTCTTACAGAGCTGACATACTGTTTTATTTCCCCATTGATTCAGTCCATATCAAATTGCATATTGAAGCATAGTAATTAGTGGAGGTATCCTGGTTGGATATTAGTTTACTGGGTCTTCAAGTTACCACTTTTATGTGCTGTCACTTTCAGAATAAAACACCTGCATGTCCTTTTTACAAGTGATATCTTTTTTTTAATTTAACACTGTGCACACAATACAGCTTTATTTACTCATTGGTCCTACTTTTCCAAAGCTTCATACCATTGCTTTGTCAGTCCCATCAGCAACAGATAAAGCAAACCCACCTGTAAATGAATTCCAGGTGGTTCTGGAGGGATCTGCGGGACTTGTAGAACATGGATCCTTGGCGAACTGAAACACTTCTTCCTGTGTCGCCTGCAAATCCTGTAAAAAAAGTCACTTGATCATGTATCCATTACAAACACAGCTAGCCTAAAGATGTAGGATATTTTGGTTTCAAATTTTTATTATTATTATTTCCACAATGAATGTACAAGTAACAATGATACGTTGAAGATGAATACACAACAGTAACATAAATGCCCACCACAAAACATCCCCAAGGTTAGGCTAGCAATTTCAGATGGTATCAGTTATCCTACAAAATTTACATAGAAAAATAAACATTTACAGAAATCTTGAGGTAGAACATTGACCCCACCTACATTAACCCTAACCTTAAATTGAATTAGGCAGTGTCTCGCGCCATGTAGGATATTTTATATCAAAACTTTAAAAAACATATTTGCTGCTCCATGGATATATATAAAACAAGACAACATATTTTTACTAACACTAGCAAAACATTTCCCCTTGTCTTGAAAGTTATAAATAAGTACACGTTTGCTACAGTAGTAACGTTATACGAGGAGAAACAATGGCACACTCTTCAGTCATAGCTACATGTTGAAAGTGGCTAGCCAGCTTTTTAGCACCCCCATGAAATCAAATAAAAATTAATTAAATACAATATTTTTTTTTTAAACATTTTATCTTGTGCCACTTGTATCTGATTTCTGCCTAAAAATAATAAAATAAATTGTGTACAAAGTATATTTCATTTTCTTGACATTAACGCGAGGTCAAAGTTGAAGTGTCAGGAGTCACGTATTTGGGCACCATTTATGTTTGGCTAGTAGCTGTAGCTTGATGTATCGGCTGCAAAATGAAGCGTTTCCTCATCTCAAATAAAAAGAAACGGACTACTTCGCCAAAAAGTGACTCCAGAGGAAAGACCGACAACATACCGGACCAACCTCTCGACAGCAACAACAACTTTGTGGAAGCCGACGGCACCGCCGCGATATCAGATGGCCCTACTCGTCCTCCTAGCTTGGAGCCTGCGGCCGCGGCTACGGTTACTGATGTGGAGAAAGACACCGTTATGGAATCGAGCGGTAGCAGTACTTCTGAGTCGGATGGGGAGTCGCTCACGCCGAGGACGTATTGCTGGCGGCCGGGAAGCCCACCTCTGGGGCCGAGGAGTTAACGTCCAGGAGCGGGGGACTCGCGCTCGCTGATGCTGACAGCACTCCACGCACGGCTTATGGACCGCACGATCTCAGCCAAATTCCGGATGAAGGACCACGACGCCCTATACGCAGTTTCCCAAAACAGACATTTGGAACTCAGTGAAGGAGTTTTAATCGTGCATGGTATGAACAATATGGCTGGATGGAGTATTCAGTTACTAATGATGCAGCGTTCTGCTTCTCTTGCCGGCACTTCATCCCGGCGGCAAGTGGATTTCGCTCCGAGCCTGCTTTTACTGTGTCTGGTTTCCAGAATTGGCGCAAAGCACAAGAGTGTTTCAAAGCCCATAACATAAGCGCTGCACATAAATATTCAATGCAGGCATGGTCTGAATTTAAACAGAGGAAGCAGGATGGTTCCAAAATCACCAAAATGTTGGGTGAAGGACATTCAAAGCTGGTACAAGAAAACCGGGAGTATATGAAGGCAGTGGTGGAAAGCTTGCGATACACAGCATGCCAGGGAATTGCTCAGCGGGGCCACAGAGAGCATGATCAGGCTGAAAACAAAGGTCATTTTCTCGAACTCCTCAATGTTATTGCTATGTTTGACAAAACAGTTGCAAATAAGATATCAAAAAACCCGTCAAACGCAAAATACACCCACCATGAAATACAAAATGAGATATTTAATATCATGGCTGACATGGTGAGGAAGCAAATTAGTGACGAAATAAAAGAAGCGGGGCATTTTGCCATCATGGTGGACGAGAGCAAGATATTAGCAAGAAGGAGCAAATATCTGTTGTTGTTCGCTATCTGCACAACGAAACTGTGCTTGAGGAGTTTCTTCATTTCACCCCAGCAGACGGGTTGGATGCAGACTCTCTCCTCACAAGTATTAAAATGACACTTAGCCAATGCAACATTGATGTAAATAGCTGCATTGGCCAATGCTACGAGGGAGCAGCTGTGATGGCGGCACTAATGGGGTGCAAGAAAAGTTCAGAAAAGAGGTGCCACGAGCTCTTTATGTTCACTGCCACGCGCACCGGTTAAATGTGGTGCTGGTTGATTGTGTGAGAAATGTGCAGCCTGCAGCCGAATTTTTTGACATAGTGCAAATGTTGTACAATTTTTTTTCTGGCTCCGTGGTCCCCTAACAACAAAATGGGAGTTTTTTAAAAATAAATTTAATTTAAGTTTACTCTTGAATAAATGCAACAACAAAAACAATCTTTGTGCTGTTGTTTTCATAGCAGGACAATGAATGAAATAAATCTCAAGTCATAGCAAACGTGTCGTGTTTCACTTTTTTTGAAAAAGTTCATATTATCAAAACTGCATTGACCTGACAAGTCACAATAAACCTTTCATTTCAGAGAGAAAAAATTGAATTAAAAAGTAAAGAGTCGGTACCAGCTAAATTAAATGAGCTGTGTGAAAAAGCTGACATATCAGTAAGGTATTTTTTGTTAACATTCTTGAACATTGGTCTTTCCTTCATGAAATTACAACATTAATTAATCAGGAACAGTTGAACTAAAAATGATGTAATGCCAAGCCTGAACATCATGTGGTAACAAATCACCCCTAAAAGTCTGAGCTCAACAATAACAGTAAACTCATAAAGGGCTTGTTGCTGAAGACCTCAAAGGTACAGTTTCTTTCCATGAAAGCTAAGATTTAAGAAGAGCTTGGTTGCATTTCAGAAACATGAGAAACTGCAGCATTCTGTGACCTAAACGTGCACGATGGGGTCTCATGATGATGCCTCCTGGTGCAGAGGATGCGGGTACTGACAGCACCTTCAGTGCCAAGTTGTGGGAATCTGTCTTGGTTTTTGTACCAGAAGACAAGTGCATTGTCAGTGTCAGTGTCCTGGATGGCATCAAAGTATTTGCTTATCTGTGTACTGATGCTTGAACCCTGGCCTGAGCTGCGCTTTTTGAGAGCTTTGTAGCGAGTAAGAAGGCGTGGGCATTTGGCTGGAGGTGAATCACTGGATGGATCTCCATCTGTGGCTCCGGCTTCGCACTCTTCACCCTCACTGTCCATCAAGTTCTCAACCTCAGAGATCAAAGTGTCTGAAAAATACAAGCAAATGAAAGAAAATTACTGAATTAGATAGAAAGAAACAGTGATACAGTGTCAGCAGATATCAAATAATTAACTTAACAATATGTTGTTTAGAACAAGCTTATTCTCTAAAGGTGAATTACAAAGACGGTATCAGAGTTTTACAATATGAAATTAAAACCTAATAAATTCCACTACAAGGCTAAATTAGAATTTTGATGTAAAATGTACGTGTGTATAGCCTACCTGTCAGTTTTTTCTTCAGATCCTCTCTGAAGCTATTGGTTGCTGGTGCATTTTGCCCATTTGCAACATCCAGATCCACCCAGTTTAATCCAAATTGTGGGTCAAGCATTGTAGCCAAAAAGTACACATTGTGGCTGAACGGTTCCTCTCCCCCACTGTCTTCGGTCATGTTTGTTTTGGCAAAGATTCCACTGAATCTTCTCATCAGAGACTGACGGAGGGCCTTTACTATAGGCCGACACTGTATTCGTGTCTCCTCCATCTTCACAAGATGTGTATGCAAGTCCAGAACAGTTGGTACCACCATGCTAATGGTAACTGCCTTTTCTCCCTCTGTCAGGTCTGTTGCCTCCGAGAACGGTGCAAGAATTGAGGTCAACTCCTTGAGCTGGTTCCACTCACGAGTGCTGAATACAACTTCTTCATAATCCTTGCTACACATTTCAGTCAGAGCTTTATGGTCCAGAGTTGTGAGGGCCTGCACTTGTTTGAAAGTGCTGTTCCACCGAGTGTTGTTTGCAGCTGGAATAGTCTTAGTAGAGTCTAAT
The DNA here is from genome assembly GCF_963691925.1 of Scomber scombrus. Lineage (NCBI taxonomy): Eukaryota > Metazoa > Chordata > Actinopteri > Scombriformes > Scombridae > Scomber > Scomber scombrus. The sequence goes on from NC_084989.1 coordinate 434,934, forward strand.
GCAGCCTCAAACTTGTCTCTGAACAATGCGCTGCTGTGCAACAGAGTTGAGAAGCGTGATGTTTTGGCAATGGCGCGAGAGATAGCTCTAACTTCCTTCATGCCGTCATTTACTACTAATTGCAGGGAATGAGCAAAACAAGAAATACGTTCACCTGATAACCAGGGTGGCTCTGTGTCTTCCACAGGATTCATGTCCTCCCACAGGTGCTCATCATCAAGGTTTTCCTCCTCACTCTCGCTGTCATCTGACTGCTGTTGTGGCATGCAAACTTTAAATGCACACTTCATATTAGCAGCATTGTCTGTCACAATATAACTGATCTTCTGACGGATACCATATTCTTCAGTGATCTCCTCAAAGGCAGAGAAAATTCGCTCTCCACTATGTTTGCCTGGGAAACGTCTACAGTCAAGCAGGAAGGATTCGAGGGCATAGCAATCCTTTGACTTGCTGCACAAATGAGCTGTTACTCCAAGGAAGGAGCAAAGCCTGCCATCAGACCAAATGTCAGTAGTTAAGGACACTGTTGATTTTTTCTTCAGCTTCTCCAAAACTGTCTCCTTAACTTGCTTTACCAAAACTGGTATATATTTTTCAGTAATTGTTCTTCTTGAGATTGGTGTGTACTTAGAATCCACAGTCTCAAGAAAGTGTCTAAAATGTTCATTTTCCACAAGGCACAGCGGCAGACAACACCCAATTATCAAATCTTTGACAATGGCCTCACTGATGGCTTGCTGTCGTGGGGACTGTAGACTGTAGAGCTGCACTTTCTGGGCAAAGGAAGAGATAGTTGGCTGTGTCGCATCTGTCTGTTGTCCTGCCTTGTAGTCCAGGAACCTTACATTTAGGGAAAATAAAATGGGGAGTTGAAATTTACCAGACTTTTGATATAACGTGTAGCTAATGTTAAACTTTGCATGGCTAACTGTTATTAGCTTACCTGTCTCTATGTTTCCTCTCCAGGTGACGGTAAAAATTTGAAGTGGTCCCCGCCGTTTCAGTGAGGAGGACTTTACAAAATTTGCACACGGCTGAGTGCTTTCGTTTACCTCCTTGAATGAACTCCTTGTGGAGAGTGAAGCCAAATTTAATAATTGCCGAGTTGGCAGACATCTCTCAGCCGCCGTCCTCCTGTCGAGTCCCATAGACTTTAAAAGAGGCGCCGTCTCCACGTGCGCAGGAGAAAAAAAACAACACTCAGTGCGCAGGGGGTGTGTCACTCTCTCACACTGACACCGGGCAGGTTGCAGCTGCAGCTGGGGGAAATCGTTACACTACCAATGATTTTAAGTTATGATTAGCTGTTTTGAGAAGGTCCTTTTTCACTCTTATCAGTAAAGCATGGACAAAAAGCCTATCAGCAATGGTCTCGACCGATCTCGTTCAAAAAACCCGAGGCCGCCCGGTCCGAGACAAGACCGAGTAAAAATGCCGTCGATACCAAGACGAGACCAAGAACCTAAAAAAATGGTCTCGAGACCGGTCTCGAGACCAAGACCGATCTCGAGTACTACAACACTACAAGCACCCAACCTTGATATCTCGTCTTCGAGTGATCTGGTTCAGTCAGTCATTACAACGCTACTGGAAAAACGGTCGGAAGAGGCCTGGGACGACATAAAAGACAACGCAAAACATTTGTGCGAAAGGGCTGGCATAGCACTGCAGAGCCGACCACCATACAGGAGAGGTGATCGGCAACAATCCAGCCGTTTAATGGACTTTGTGGTTGAGGCCCCCATAAACCGTGGAAGTACATCAGATGAATCACGAACAAACTTTTTTTATCCTGTAATTGACAGGCTAGTCAATGAACTGAGGAAACGCTTCTCCACAGATGTGGGCGACGTGCTGTCAGGGGTCTCAGCTCTAAACCCAAAGCACAAATCATTTTTGGACCAGCGGTGCTTATTGACTATGGCACATAACTATGGCATCACTGAGGATAACTTAAATGCAGAGTTGCATCAAGTCCGACGTCTTCTGGAAAGGAAATCACAACATGGACACTCTGTTACCACCACTTTGGAACTTTTAACACTTATGGCACCATACAAGGATGCGTTTACAGACTTGTACAAACTCCTCTGTATATCCCTGACGCTTCCCGTTACGATCTTTCTCCGCCGTTTAAAAAACTATCTGAGGAGCACTAGCGGAGATGCTCGTAGCAGTAACCTTGGACTTTTGGCTATCAACATTAAAAGGGCACGAGCCCTGAACGTCGATAAGATTATCGACGCATTTGCCCTCAGCCATAACAACCGTCGCATAGTACTCCTGTAAATGAAAGTGTTTTTTTTTTTATTCCCATGGCGATGGGTTGCCTGTTGTGAATGATTGTAAGGGTGTCATGTATTGGGTTTACGTTTTAAGAAAGTTTAGGTTTTTATCTCTCATGGTTTTAACCATTTATTGATGGACCCATATAGTTGTGTTCCCACTGTCCTGCAGCTGTGTTTTGAGATAGTGGTCTCATTAGGTTAATGCCTCATTCTACTGTTCTGTTACATGTTTAAAAAATACGAGTTACTTTTTCATGTGTCAAATGACTTTGGATAATTTCATAAAACTGAGTTTTATTCCCATGATCTGACAGTGGTAAAATAAATGTTTGGATGTGCTAGCCGAAGTACGAAATATTAATTCTTTCCTGCATGTGGATGAAAAATGCCTTCAGATTTTTCATTTTAGTTTAACATCTAATTCTCATTTGATGGTGGCTGACAATTTTTCAATATAAAAATAATGAAATTGAAATCCTGTTGTTTCTCAATTTGTGTATAAAAACACTTTAAAAACAATGTTAACGTTGCATATCCACTACTGTTTGTGTGTGTGCACTGCAAATACTGTATTTCTAGCAGCACCCCCAGTCAATATTGGAGCACACCCATAGCACCTGCAGTCAAATTTTTCTGGTGCCGCCCCTGATCCACAACTCAATCTTTCTTCTATTGACAAGAGTATTTCTTGCATGCAACAATTTGGTTAATCATTGCCTTTTTCTTTCCCCAAAATCGCGCTCAGTTTGAAAGTTGCATGTTCTGCGGGAGGTTCTCCTTGCGCATGTGCATAATCAGAAACATCACAATTCAGAGGACTACGTTGCTGAAAAACGTGTAAGTGTCATACTTTTTTGTTTGTCACAAACTTTCTACAATAATCCAAAAATCAGTTTGCTTTTAGGAAGGAGCCAAGACAATTAACTTCCGTTTTTTTCTTTCTCATAGCACCAGTTAATTGGTGAAGTCGGGCCTCCTCCCACATCACGTTTCTACTTTCCACAACTTCAAAAAGGGGCCTTGACTGCTTGTATTGGTAAAAGATGGGGAAAAAAACAGTAGCAAGACAAATTAATTATGCGACTCAAGATTAACGAAAAAGAAAACCAGCCGAAAAGATAGACTGCAAACACACAAACAGACTAAGCTAACTTTGACAAGGAAACCTGCTAACTTACACTGCACATATTTTCTCCTGTGATGGGATTGTTGCAGGATATTTCATTTTATAGCTATTGTTATTTTTTCAAAGTAGCTGAAAAGCTAAAAATGTGATTATTGCAGAGATGTAAACAATATAAGCTATATACATGCAGTAGTAATTATGGTAGGTTAGTGTAATGCTAGCAAATTGACAAACTGACATAAATAGCCAACTAATTTTATTGGCATGTTAAGATTTTTTAAAACAATCTGTTATTGGTATGAAGAATTTTCATATAACTGCATCCCTCACTTTTTGTATATTTGACTGCTGCATGTATATGCAAATTACGAACAATAATTCATTCTGAAAACAGCAGTGATTCACATGTAATAGATAGATAGATATACTTTATTGATCCCAAGCTGGGAAATTACAATGTAGCAGCAGTATTACACAGACACATAGTGACGATACAGTGTCGATAACAACGTATAGTATAAGGATATAAAGAATAAGAATATAAAAAAACAAACTATACATAACAAAATAGCAAAATATAAAAAATAAACTATACATAAAATAGCAATAGTAAATAAAATAAAATGTAATGTACAAAAGTAAATACAACAGTTTGGCAATGTTGATTTTAGTGCAAAGTAAATGTGCGATGTGTGTAACTGTGTGTAGAAAATAAAGTGTGCAGTGACTGTAAGTTGTGACCAGAGGGTTTTCTTAGCCGTTATTATACAGTGTGATGGGATGAGGCAGGAAAGATTTCCTGTATCTGTAATTGATATAATACATAAATTATTGCAACAGTAATAGCATTTTCCTGAAACTTGTAACATGTGCCTTGCTTTTTATTCATCTAGCCAGCTTCAACCATGAGTCGTTGCAAGAATGCTAATCCCAAGGCTGATTCATCCCCCCAGAACAGCATAAAAGGTCTGGTAATATTCTTTTTGTCTGGTACAATTGTAACATAATTGTCGACATGTAGGTCATTGACTACCAAATATTAACAACAGCATTGTTTTTAATAATGTGTGGCACAAGGTTCTCAGTATGGTCCATGTCTATTGCTGATGTAGTGGCTGTACAATATATTGTGTCAGCATCAACATCGCAATGTGCACATACACAATAGTCATATCGTATGACACTTGATATGAGACAAATTGACAACATGCTACAACTTCTTTGCTGCCTGACACAAAAACTGTCAGGGCAGGCAAGTGATACACAGACTCTACATGCACAGCAATTACAGTGAGTGTACAGTGACACAATGACCAAGTACAGCCCACAATTAGTTACATATTAGAATCTTTGAGACCTTTGTGTCAGCACACATAGACACACAATCAGGGATTCTTAAATTATGTGTTGCAATTATACATACCTCCTGTTATTATTCTTATTGTAAGAGAATTTCTTATTCAAGGATTACTTCATTTGTAATTATTTCAACAGCCTCACCAAATGCAGTTCAGGAGGTTGAAAAACTTCAACAACTTCTTGAAGCAGAGAAAGAGAAGGGGCGTATTCGTGATGAAACCATCTCCCTCCTCAAAGATGACAAGACCTACCTGCAAGGAGAACTTGGGAAAAAGGACGAGCTCATCCATCAGCTACTCTCCAAGAAGAATGAAGATAATTCTACAATAATGTCTGGCAAGTCAAGTGAGTAATTATCCATTCACATTCATACAGTACTCTTTGAATGTGAGTATTCTTTTTTCACTCTCCAATAGGTTTTTTCCAGCACACAGACAAAAATGTGTTTTCATATTCATTCCTTTCTCACAACTAGATCACTAGTACCACAATTTGTTTTGTTATTTGCAGGTGTCAGACGCAAGCATGGGAATGATAGAAAAACCCCTTTGAAGAAAGCCAATTAAAGAGCATTGTTAATGACGAGGAAGAGGAAGACTCCAATTCTGTTCTTTCTGATTCATCTGAAGGTAACAGAAGCACAATTTATTACATACAGTAGAATCAAATCCCACATTTCTTTTCATTGTCTGGAAATATTTTTAATGTTAACTTCACAAACAGTAACATTGAATGTGTCTCTTTGCACACCCTTTATTGATATATTATACTCAGTGGTGTAGTGGTCCCTGGAGAAGTGGGTATACTCTGAATGTTTGCCCTTTTTTAACCCAGCCCAGAAAAACGCCCTGTTTTAGAAACAGTGATGTAAGACTCTATTTAGTTTACCCAAACATCCGTCAGTAGTATTTGCTCATTGTCACATCATTTCTGCTGCTTGATCTCAAGGAGGAAGGATTATGAAATGACTAAACCAATACTGGCCCACAGACTAGTGAGAGACAACTATGCATTTTGAGTGAACTATTAAGGAATAAGGAATGACACCTATTCTCTCACTTGGCAAGTCAGTAGTTTCTTTTGTAAACTGTCTCTTTGAACAGCTGATTAGCAACAGATAGTGTGGGCCAGATGTGCCACTATTATAAAATTAACATGACTGGATCAGGAGCAGTTTGTAGGTATTAATGGTCACACAGGCAGCCTGCATGAATGTACAATATAAATGAGGCAAACATGGTGTTTCACTTATTTTTTGAACATTTATTTAAATAAAATACTTCAGATCTGAATTTGACAATGCATCCTTATTCATATTTCACCTTAGATTAAAAAAATCATATCATTCTCTTCCACACATCAAAATCAATCAGATAAACTCAAAAGTGCTTTCTTCTTGAATTGATGCTTTAATAGAAACTGTCATGACAGCTTTGTGACTTAAACAAGATGCCTCGTCAATTAGGACAGCTAATTTAAGGATGATGCTATAATGCTAATTTAAGGATGATGCTATAATGCTACTGACGATTTAGCTCTGCATCTCACTGGCAACATGTTGTATTATTTGTGTTGCACTGTTCTCTGTGTCCAGTGTTTCAGAAGTTACCCAAACTAGCAATCTACCTAAACTTACCGGTTGATTGCATATCCTAAAGGCAAATCATTTAAAGTAAACTTGTAAAAGTAAATTTGTCGGTTAGCAATATTTACCTCGGCATTGACCGCCCTTGTCTGCCTCCGATTGGCTCATCAGTTTACTGATTAGATTGACAGAAGTGGCTATACGCAATGCTGACTGAAAAATAAGTGGGTATACGGCTGGACTACACCACTGATTATACTGTATACACTATTTCCCTACATTACTGTACTGTTGAACATGTTTTAATAAAAATAAAATTACTCTGCTGCAGCTTCAGTGTTTAGCTGTTTAACAAACGTGGGTCAAGTGTGTTCCCATGTTTGTTTTTCCCACACATGTATGTGTGTTTTTGACAACAAATTGATACAAATAACAATAATCACATTATTAATTGATGATTAGGTCACACTCTTAGTTTTGTAAAAGCTTTTACTTGTTATGCTGTGATCTGATGTCCACTGAAAGCTTTACAGAAGGGCTTTGCCTTCACTGTCAGTTCTGCAGGCAATAATGCCATATTTCCCTTAGTGCATCTGCTTTATCCACAAGTTTTGTTTGGTTGGGAGAGGCCATGTTTATCACTCTCTCACCTCCTGCCTGTTTCATTAATTGACACAGTTCAGATGCATGTCATCATGATGACATTTGTTTTACCACCTGTGAGCCTGTACTGCCAAAACCAATCTCTAGCGGCTTATTCCATGGGTGCTATGTATTTGTTTATATTTTGAAAGTTGACACTATCATGATCTGCTTTGATCCATCCCTTGATATCTATTCTAGATTCATCCAGCTAGCTGGATAGCTACCGAATGAAGGAGTCTTCAAAATCTCCAACCTCTTCCTCCTCTTCCCGCCATCAAGTTAAACCCTCTAGCACGATGACCTGATTGGAAGAACAAGAGGTAATTGCTCATTACAGTTTTAACAAGTTCACACATCTTGACAGCAAGCTTTTTAAACAAAATCTGGTTTAATGTGCCATTTACAGCTAGAAACACCAGGAGCATCATCGCTTGAAACAAGATGGCTATAGATGCCTTCAACCGAGGGGGTTCCATGAAGGCAGCTTTCCATTGCATCGGTGCTGATAGAAATACTATCTCCAGGACAGCGCCAATTGCTGAACTGAGCATAGCTGCACCTGACATCTTCAAACACGTGGGGCCCTGGAATGAGTGCAAGGAAAAATTGTCATCCTTCATTGACAGTTGCCATGCTGCCATGACCCCAGAGGTCAAGGAAAAGATTAAAACAATGAAAGAAGATGGAGGTCTGCTTCCAATCGCCACCCATGTCTAACCATGTCGCTAATTGTTAATTTGTTTAAGTGTTAAGGTTAGGTTTGCACTTGATACAAGAACAGTATGTGTTATTTTATTATGAAAAAGATATTTAAAAAAAAAAATCCTTAATAGTAGCAGTGGCTGAAAATTTTAAAATGTTAGGGTGTAGTTTCCATGGGCCACATGTTTGCACTTCAGAACTAACCCAAGTGTAAGTTTTTATTCTGAAAATAAACTAGAGAAAATGGATTTTGTCTTTTTCTTACTTTGAGTTTATCATTCATGTTTTATACCTTAATGTTATATTCCTGAAGCAGACTAATCTTTATGTAATTCTCTATATTTTGGTATCTGACATAATGACTTATGATGCAGCATAGATTATTTTAAATACATGCACATGTGTTACACTTTACTTAACACCAACAATGAAACATTATGATGAGGTATGCTGCATTATAGATGCATCCATATGAACTTCACTTTACTTAAAGCATACATTGATAACTTATGATCCTTCATGGAGTATTATAGCATCCTATGAGTCCTTATAACAGTTGATTGTTGAGGTGTGTGTATAGAGGGGTATAAGTAGTCATAATGTATTATAAGCCCCATCAGTCAGCCTGTAGTTTATAACCAGTCAAAGGCACTCATAATTAATTATAAGCTAGATTTATAGTTATTCATAACTGTTGATATAGTGCATCATAAAGCATTATGTGTGTTTATGAGTAGTCATAAAGCATTATGATTGATTAGGATGAGCATTATAATTCACTATGAACGCGTTCATAATGCACTATAGATATAGTCTTCTTAGAAAGTGTTACCAAATATTCTATACCCCTGCGTTCTTAGAACTTTAAACCCTAAAACTAAACGATCGTTGATGGTAATATTCAAAGCTTTATTAATGTGCACAAGGACTGTCTGCTACAGTCTCTATGGGTCCCAGACCCGAAGCTTCCCCGATCATACAGCGGTAAACACCTGCCCTGTTAATACGTCTATTACACCCACCCACGGTGGTGAGGATCTGTTATTGTTTCCGAATATACTCACCAGAAAGACAAGGTTGTGTGCCAGAAAAAGGTTCCTTGATCACGCCAGTGAGTGGGCGTCGGTCCTCACGTGTCAGGTCCCCCAATTCTCTACCCTCTTTGACAGGGAGGTTTGAGATTTTTGGAGTCCAAGACTCCAGCTGTACAGACTTAAACCCGCAGCGCTGAGTCCCGAACGCCACCTCACGGGTAATCCTCCAACAACGCCAACTTGTTCTGGCAATTTTATATCAAGAAGCATAAAGTCGTTCGTTGTTTTTCTGAGAGTTTATTCAGTCGTCTGCAGACGGACTCCTTGCTGTCTCAAGTGTGAGATGACATGAATGAGCCCAGAGCAGAGGAAGTTGTCAGATTATATACAATACATTATCTTGTAAAAGGATGACCTTGTTCTACCATCAGAACAATGTAAGCACAATAGTCACGTCATAATGTGTTGTACAATCAGGGCAATGGTTAGTCAGTAGATTTGAACATACATGATGTTCACTCAATCAGCAGACACTGACACACACATACACCTAATCATATGACATAGTTACTCATTTGTATCAGAGAAGATGAATAATAAGAATTCCCATAACAGTTCCTTTCTCCTTTCTCCTCCTCCCTCTCTTTATCCATCTTTATCCATTTACATGTATGTACTATTAATGCATTCACTAACTTAAACTTCTTCCCCAGAGTCCTCTGTGCTTTCTCGTCTCACAGGTTACTTGAGATTGTAGATGACAGATTCATGCCCTGGACCCACTATTCTCCTGTCCGGGACCTACTAACTTCAACTAACTTTCAATGTGCTTCTTTCTCCTCTCAAAACATCCAGCAGGTGGTGGTAAACACATCAAAATCAAAATATAGTTAATCTTAACCTACTAATTATTTCTTTATTTCTTATTTCAATACTTAATTATAAATATAGAAGAAAGTATGTCAAGAATAATATATATATACATGCAGTGAAACACAATGATAGCCATCAAAATGCTGCTGACTGCAAAAATGCTGTGCATGTGACCCTGAATATTTTCAATACAATATACAATATTTTCAATGTTCCTGTAAATAAAACAGTTTGTGGCTTCAGTGGTAGATCTGCCCTCAGCTTGGAAGAGCTCAGGGTCAGTTGGAAGTAGGATTATCTACTAACACTAGCATTACTCATCTTGTGTTGAAGATGGTTTTGGTACGTTTTCTGTCAGCACACACATTGCTGTCATAAATTAATAGCATGATGTAGGTTTCCTCACATATTTTATGATACTAGGTGAAACAGCAGTTCTTTCCGTTCAGATTGGGAACGTGTTGGGTGGGTTGAAGTAGGTGTATGACAGGGAAACGTAGTGAGCCAAAAGAAGAGTGGCAGGTCGTAAACACCAGTACACACATACAGCAGTCGACTAGAGCAGTGGTTCCCAACCTTCGTTGTCTTGTGTACCCCATGAGCCTTTTTGTCAAACCATGAGTACCCCCTCACTATGTGCTGATGATTCTTCAAAAGTAGAACGTAACTGATTATTGAATGAAAATAACTTTATTTCATCTCCTTAATTTGAACATGTAATTCTCAGGCATTTTCTTAATTTTAACTTAATCACTCAATAAAAAGAAATAAAAATGAAAATGTTGCCTTGAAAATAAATAATATATTCAAATAAATACATATAAAAATCGAAAAAATCAAATTATCTTTGCTATATATATCTCGTAACATTTAGGCTTAAACCTGGAGCCCCTTTGAATAAGTCCCCTTTAAACAGGCATTAAAACTTTAATTCAGGAACAAAACACTAGGTATTGAGCTCGTTGAGTTTGGTAAACACATCAGCAAGATATGCCAGGCACGCCACCCACTTGTCATCCTCAAGCTGCACAGCAAGAGGATGCAGATGCTCAGTCAAGAACACAAAAACTTCATTGCGAAGTTCATAAAGTCTCAGTAGCGTTTTCACACGAGACAGCCAGCGCACGTCTGTGTGAAGCAATAGCTGATCGTGCTCTGTGCCATTCTCATGACAAAGAGTTTCAAACAGCCTGTGATTCAATGGCCGAGATTGGATGAAATGTATCATCTTCACAGCATCATCCATAACAGCACTTAAATCAGGGCTCATCCTCTTGCTAGCGAGTGCTTCGCGATGAATAATACAATGCATCCATTTAATGTCGGGATTTACCTTTCTTATGTGCCCAAAAAGTCCCTTTACGCGCCCCGTCATCGCAGCTGCTCCATCAGTACAGATGTGGCTGCAGGTTTTCCACTGCAGATCATGTTCTTTGAAAAAGCTGTCGATAACCTGGAACAATTCTTCCCCAGTTGTCTTTCCTGGCAGCGTTTTGCAAAATAAAATATGCTCGTTTATGTCTGATGCATCTTTGTAACGCACGAAGGACAAGAGCTGCGCTTCTCCACTCACATCTGTCATTTCACCCAGCTGCAAAGCGAACTGACCAGCTAGTTTTATTATGTTCACCACTTGTCCAATTATATTAACAGACATCATTGATCCGACGGGATACGGTGTTATTCGACAGGGGAACTTTCTTGAGTGCTTCGGTTGCTTTCTTGTCTATCATAATTTCGGCCAACGCATTCGCTGCAGGGAGAATGAGCTCCTCAACAATTGAGTGAGGTTTTTTTGATTTAGCCACAAGCAGGGACACGACATAAGATGCCTCGAGTGCTTTTATTGACACATTCGTGGCTTTCATCTTTACTGTCTGACTCGACTTAAATTCCCACAGCTTTCGTCTGTAAAATTCTTCACTTTTATCGACACTTCCTGAGTGTTTGGTGCTCTGGTGTCTCTGTAAATGCGCTGGCTTCATCGCATTATTAGCCAGGACTTCACCGCAAAAGAAGCACTGAGGCTGCGGTGGGTCTGCAGAAGTAGAAATGAATCCAAATAATATATATGTTTCACTGTACTGCCTTGGTTTCAGTTTGGCCTCTTTCTTACGTTTCTCGGCTCCTCTGAACCCTGGCCTGAATCCAGAGCAAGCGGACGTTTCAGCCATTTATCCATAGCGCAGACCTACCAGTATTTATCTGGCTGCAGGTAAGCTGTTTTGATTGTGGGACTTTGGCGCGGTTGTGCCACAGACTATTGTCTCCCTAAGGAAACTAATCATGCACTATCATTTTTGATGTTTTTTTTAATTCTTTTACTTGTCAACTAGGAAATCCACGTACCCCCTGCAGTAGGGGTACGCGTACCGGGGGAAGATGCCTGGTCACCATCAGCATGCTAAAATCACAGCAGGCAACAGACAGAGGACTGAAACTCCTGCTGTTGTGCTACTGACTTGCAGTTTTCACCACTTTGCCCGTGTATACAGTGTTAGAATAGCAAAACTGTTTTTTTTCTTGTTTCATTACACCTTGCCTACACTGGGCATGTAATGATAGCAGCACATCAGCAGTGACTGCAGTCCTTATCATTGTCTACACAAGATCTGCTCTGCCACACACTGTTGTCACTCTTTTTTTTAGAACAGGTGCAACACTTATCATCAGCTAAATATCATGAATTTTAAGTTTAGAGTTTTTCTTAATGTGTATGCTCTGTGTGTGTGTGTGTTTGTGTGTGTGTGTGTGTGTGTGTGTTTGTGTGTGTGTGTGTGTGCTTGTGCATTCCTGCAGGTGCGTGCCAGTGCCATAGCCCAGGATGCAGACCAGAACTATGACTATGCCAGTAACAGCGCTGTGCTGCATCTGGAGCCAGGAGACGAGGTCTACATTAAACTAGATGGAGGCAAAGCTCATGGAGGCAACAACAATAAGTACAGCACCTTCTCTGGATTCATCATCTACGCTGACTAGAAAACACAGTTATAGTATTTTCCCTCTACAAATAAGATGCTAACATGCGCAGAGAAACCAATATAAGCCCCTGTAACCCACATATTATTTTATTTAACATTTTAACACTTTAAGTGCATTATGATACACTGGTGGCAGATGATAATACCATTATAAACATAATTACCACTTTCATACAATAGTATCATTAATAAAATAATTATTTTTATCAATGTGTCCTGAAACAATAGCTACATCTTCAGATTATTTGACCCTTTATATTACATACACTGATTTCAATATTGATTAGTATTTAATATTGTGATTCTTTATCATTGATGTTATCATCACTTCCACTAAAGTGTCACTGAAATGCTTTCATACATTCTTCTGTTCCTCACTTACTGCCAGTCACAACCAGTCTCAGACTGAACACCAATATTGTCCATAGAAAAAAAAGAAGAATTACAACTAAAGGTACAATCTGTATTTAATTTAATTTATTCATTTAGTTTACCTAACTTTGTTTTTGTTTTATAACTGAATAATTAAGTATTTAATCCATACCATAAGCACAATGTTCTCCATATTAGTCACATTTTGTCATTCCGTTTTTTCCTTTGTCCAGAAAAGAACAGAAACCTTCTTCTTGTAAAACAAATATATTTGTTGATTAATGTATTTAAAGAAGGTGAATGATAAAAATAAAATGTAAAACATGACTGTAATGAAGAAGCCCATGAATTGCCTTCAGGGAAACAGAGTGGAGTAAAACACAAAACACAGAACTGCTGTTGCAACTGTGTTGAAAGTGAATCACTCCAGCCCAACAACCCCACTACACTTTAATAATTATTAATCCACCCATCTAACCTCTAACCCCACTCCTCAACTACATACTCTACTACACACCACTCAGTTAAAAAAACATTCCAACACCTTAGGAAATACAGCCAGCACAGTAAAAACATTTGATAACATGGAGGTAATGCCTGTGTTTTTGTTTAAGGTTGTGTTGGGTTTTAAGGCTGATAGTGATACTTCTCTGAGCTCAAAATATTTTTGGTAGATGGTTTAAATATATGAAATAGATCAACACATTTTTTTTTAAATGGAGGGATTTAGGGTATTTCCTCCGGAATATATCCCTTTAAGTGTGAAGAAGGCTTTGAAATAGCCTTTAGAGCATTATGTAGAGACATGAATTAATAGAAAATACAATTGTGAAATTGTGATAGTCAAACTATGAGTGTGGGGTGATTTGGTGTTTCCTGTAGTTTTAGGAGGAGTTAGCAGTAAGTATTTCTTGACCAACTGCTGAGCACTCAGAGGCATCTCAGAAGTTTTGCTTTCAGTTTTTGTAATGTTGCTCTGCTTTGAATAAAACCCAGTGATTCAATGGCTCCATCATTGAATCATTTGAAAACTGGTAAGACACAACATGTAAAACAAGACAGCTCCAGAATTGTTGGAAGGTGACTGGCTCGACTTTTAATGCAGCTGTCCCTGCCCCTGCTTGCAGTCTTTATGCTTAACATGAAATTGATACCTTTGTATGTGACTATGGGCAAAAAAAAAAAAGTCAGATTGTTTGTGTAACTACCTACCACATTCACTCATTCATTGAAATTGAATCTATAAATGTGTGTACATGGACACAAACTGAGGTGACATGAGCAAAAATTAAATGTGACATGCATAAATGATTAATTCAATTATTAACAGTGGGGGTTAAATGCAATGCCCAATATAAAGTCCAGTCTGATGAAATATATAGAAGTGACGAGTACAGGGATTAAATGAGAGATATGACATCTAAGGTCCGAATTCAGTCTTCATCCTGTTTATATGGCCATGGTATATAATGACACACTAACACACAAAATGCTGTCGTGCTTCGCTGGATGATGTGGCTCAATATTAATTGAGGAAGACTGCGTTTTCTCTGATTTCATATTAAAAATCCTCAGCCACATATTCCTTGAAATATAAAACTAAATGAAAAACTTCAGAGTTTACAATGACAGGGTATAAATGCCTTCACTTAATTTGAAATGGAATGCAGCACACTAATGACAGACAACTCAAAACAGTAGTTGAATGTGCCGACAACACAATGCTCCGCCATAGCCTCCTACTATTAAAACCTTACAAAAAACTATTTCTCAGAATGTTAGGAAAATTAAAATGGATGGTTTTCCTCATGGTGACTTTTGTCTGGTTTTTTGTGGAAAAATGTTAAAGTTATCATTAAAAGAAAATCCAATCAGACTTCAATGGATTGATAAAATTAAAATAAAGGAATAAAAACAAGCATAAAATCTTGTGATTAAATGTTGAGTAATAAAAAAGAAAAACTAATAACAAACGAGAAAAAAAACCCATCTTCTCTGCTCAAGAGTCCCAACTGAAAGAAAACAAACATCATACAAGCATGAAAGATGTTTCAATTGTAATACATTAATTTGACAGTTGTGCTGAGTGTCAAGAAAATTGGAAAATTCATGTCCATCTTCAAAAATCTATGGATTAAATTTTGTGACTATTTCACTAACTGCTGTGAGACTGGGTTGGAATTTTATACACTCACAAAACTGCCAAAGTAATAACCCTGTGTCCTAGAATTTAAATTTTCAAACTATGAAATTGTTTTCCAAATGAAGTTGTGGTGGCAAACACAATCAGTGCCTGCATTATGTTCACAGGCAATGTTTTTTGATAGAATGAAGAATTACATTGCTGTACTGCACCACAGTTATAAGGGGTCTGATGGGTGTGGCTCAGGCACACGCAGAGACTGGATTCTGCATCTTGAATCTCATCTATTCTTAGACATACATGACACGACTGAATGTGATTTTGGTTAAATGTTAAAGTTAAGTTCGCTTTTTTTGTTTTAAACACCTATGGTCTTTCCCTAAACTCTTTCCCTAAAGTGCTGTGAGTAACTAAACATACCATAAAAATATTGATTGAGAGGATATTATACTGCGACATCTGATATTTTGGAAGAGAACAACTGAAATGTGCTAGTTGCCAGTGAACATTTTACTGATGTGCTCAATATCAACATTTCTTTTAACTGACATAACTTCCTTATTATGTTGATTTAAAAAAAAAAAAAAAAAACGTAATCTGAACAGCACTGTGTTCCAAAATGTATTTGCTTTTGCAATTCACTTTTATAAACATCATTTCTAGGGTACAGGGTTGAAACTTCATTTAAATAAGACGTACTAATTAATATCTAAAGTAACAATACAAAGATGTGACTTAGTATGCTTCAAATTTAGACTCCTGTGAAGATGAGTCCAAAACAGATTGAAATTGCTTGTTTTATTCCACCAATTGGTTAATGACCAGGAAAACTGTCCGCACCCATATTTGGAGGAGTCATTTTTTTAAGAATACTGGTGTATTATTTCCATTTTAAATATTGTATCGTATTGTAATATTGTGTTATTATTATTATTTTTTTAAAAGCCAAATATTTTTGTTGTTAAGGGCATATAACTCACATCCCTTTGAGAAGAGGTTACCAAAGCAGTAATGGACTGAATGTTCAGTACTGTATATTTACACATTCTTTTTTGTTGCTCAGTTGCAGGTAATGAAATGTCAATATGTAAGATATTGCACAAAATGCTGGCAACCACCATACATGATCTAGGTACAGTATGTATCACAGTGACTTTATGTCTGGTTCAAAAAGAACCAGACTTAAGGTCTCCTCTGTAAATCATGTCATATGTATATGTAATAAGACACTATGACTGCTTTTCTACAGCATGTAAGCAAGTGACACATATGTATAGCAAGTATGGTGGTGCCAGGATTTAATACTTCTAAGCTAACATAGTGCCAAGCACTCCAAATTCAATCTTGGTGAGTGGATTTGCTTTGTCTTTGTCCTCTGAACAAGTTTTTAGGGTCCCTGTAGTTGGCACTAAGTTTTGTTATATACACCTCTTCTTTTCCCGCAAACAAGGTCAAGATGCTATACATACATTAGCACCTCCTTCCTTAACCATGTACAGTGAGCTTGTGATCTTAGATTTTTTTTTTCTTGGAAGTATATTTCACAATTTGAAATAAAGGCTCTATGCAGAAGTCGAGAATAACAGTTCATCAATGTACAGTATTATGTATCTTATCTAGTCTACAACATGTGGATCACTGTTACTGAAATCGTGTAAATACTGAAATACTGTAGTTGTACAAACTGTTCTTATTATTTCTGTCAATCTTATGTACAGAATGCTGAAAGAGCACAGAGGAAGTGATTTTAAATACTTAATCAACCCACTTATTCAATAATCAACGATTGTCTTGAAGTTATATCCTCACCAATGTATTGGTGTCAAAGGTATATGTATGGTAGATACAATGTCAAGTGTGTGCAATACTATAAAAACTTGGCACTCTTACAACTGTCTTACAACTGTCACCTGTGTACTGTTACCTCAACAATGTCTCCATTAAATGGATAGAAATAACACTGTGTCTGTGTATTGGGTTGACTGGTTTCTTGTTCGTCAGTAGGGCAGGTTTGTTTTGAAAATGAGTCTCCATCTTACATTTCCTACATCTTACACCTCCTCATTTATCAATTAAAATGGCATGTGGAGTGCCAAATGACTGACACTATGGACCCTATTTTTGTGATCCTCATGCACAGTGTTGGTAGTTTGTATTTTTAAGTGTAGCACACTTAAATATGGGGTGGGATCAGAAAAATTAGAATAGAAAAAATCCATTATATAGTAGGTGGCTGTGTTAGAGGCTGTAACAATCATGGCGAATCACATTAGATACCTTCATCCCCTTTAAAAAGGAACCAAGACTATGAAGACTTGTAGGCCTTATTAACGTTGACCTCAGGTTTATAAATGTGATATCAAATATAAAACATTTTAGCTTTTATCAAATTTGAAAAAAAAACCCTTCACATTGCAATCATACTGGGCAGCATTGGTCCCATACTCTTGACCCTACAGGTTTAACATGTCTTCTCCTCAGCCTTTCAACTATAACCTGAGCACAACGTTAGTGATGAGGACAACATAACATACATTAACAAAGATTTTAAAGCAACTCTTACCTTTCTTGCATTTCACACAGCAACAACCCCTCCTCACTCCTATGTCCCACCCCCGCACTCCCTTCCCCTCCACAAACGCGCACTATATATATATATATATATATATATATATATATATTAGGGATGCACCGAAATGAAAATTCTTGGCTGAAACCGAAAACCGAAAATGAGGAAACCAAGGCCGAAAACCGAAACACCGAAAGAAATTATTATGCCAATTATTAGTACCATTGCATTTATGGCTATGACTGTGTACTAACCTCACTAAAATCAAGGCATTGCAATTTAAAGAATAAATCAATTACAATAGTATGAAAATATTTATTTAGCACTGACATTACAACAATGCACAATATAAAATTAAGTTAAAAATAAAATGTTAAACTTGACCCCACTCATGTGTACATTAAAAAATAATGTGACTGACCTGCTGAAAGATTGTAAAATTAAATATGTTCTCGTATCAGTGTCGGTCCGGGGGAGGGGTGCGATCGGTGTCAGTCTAATAAAAAACGAAAATGCACTTTTGGGCCATTTTCAGCCGAAGATTTTACGGTGGCCGAATTTTCGGTGCATCCCTAATATATATATATATAGTTTTCTTTTTCCCCGTGGGAGCGGCTGGAGGTGGAAGCCGTGGCCCGCTTTTGTCGGTCATTGTCAGTCTCTACTGTCTGTTTACGACTATCTCCGTGGATCATGGATGTATTATAATGCCGTGGATCCACAACAGACTCTCTTCCGGGTGGGGGTGCGAGCGCGATTTCGTAATGCGGAAGGGGAAAACAGGGAGGTCGCTCGGTCAATGATATCATTCGGACCGAAAAATGTGTAAAAATGTAACAAAGGTAAGGGTAGCAAAATGAAGATGATCAGAGAGGTGAGGAGGTGACATTAGGGCAAAATCCATGGTGTCTGTGCAGCAACTGCTTGCCTATGCCAACCAAGAGGTAGAGTGTTTGTTGTTAAGGGTTCCACTTTCTGTCAACGCTCTGTTCAAGGTAAGCATATGGATCAAACTTATCATTAATGATAAAGGGTACTCAATACCATGTGTCAATACAACAGAGATTTCTTATTCTGATTTTAGTCCCTCCCAGATCGACCATATTCTTGATAGTGCTGCAGGCTCACTAAGAACAACTCTTGACTCCATCGCTCCTTTAAAAAAAGAAGGTAATAAAACAACAGAGAACAGCTCTGTGACATAATTCTCTAATTCTCATAGTTCAGTGCTTGGACTAATACTATTCACCTTATATATGCTTCCTTTAGGTAATATTATTCTGAAACACTCAAAACATTTTCATTGTTAATCGGACAATACTCAATTATATCTATCAATAAAGCCAGATGAATCCAACCAGTTAAATAAACTACAAACATGCCTTAAGGACATAAAGGCCTGGGGTCCGTTCCATAAAGCCTGCTCAGAAAAGTGTTGCTTATTGTCGAACACCAGACTTGAATGAGCCTAATAAATGAGATCAGGCTAAAGCTGTTCCATAAAGGCCAAAATAATTCAAGACAGGCTCAAATATTCAGACTAATTGCGTGTGCACGCCATTCATGAGCAGCCAATGACGTCGAACACAGATCAAACAGATTCACAATGGCAATCCACCACAAAAGAGCCACACAGCAGCCGCAGTCTGCAACACACACTTCTGCTAGAGACATATGAAGAATTTAAACACATAAATTGGTTATTATATAGACTGGACCTTACTCAATTAACAGGTAAAGGGAAACGCCTAGACATGCATCCAGTAAACACGTCTTAGTTTACTTTTTAGACATCATTTTAAATGTACTAATCAGTAACCAATACCTTTAAAACAGCGCTTCCTATCAGGAAAACAGCAGTTAAAGACATATGGATTTAAATATTACATCTCTTGTCCAAATATTTTTGCATACATTGACTATGTACTCAACTATATATGTATGTATGTTTATATATTATTATTAAGTCGACTATATATATGTTATTATGTGTATGTATATATATATATATGTATATTATGGCATGCTGTTTAGGAAATTAACCAAATAATATATGGAATGAAACTTGAATATATGGAATGAATATTTGAATATATTGAATGAAAGTTGGAATATATTGATAGAAATGTGAGAATATTGAGTGAAATCTTGAGAATCAAAAATCTATAGGTAGTTACATCATTGTCATCAAAGTGATAGCCTTCTGACAGGGAATTCTTTTACAAAATGGCTTCGGCTGAAATATACGAGTACTTTGTTGAACTGGGAAACTTTTTTGCTACAGGTGATACTCCAAATGACACAGTTTGGAGTCTATATCACATCACCTTGAGTATCATATTTCCATTATTGCGACATTCAAAGTGCTTATAAGTAACAACAAAACATTGCTGAAAGAACATTATGCATCATTCTTGAAGGAATTTGCCAGTCTCTAAGGGAGATGTCAGAGGAAAAACTCTTCAGGTAGAAGCTGATATACAAGCGCATGGTATGGGCATGCATTCTGCATCAGAGAGGAAGGCCGAAGTAAGTCATAGAAATTAAATAAGGGTTTGGGGATGGAGGTTGATGCAGGCCAAGAATACATAACCTCTAATGCAACTTCTTGATGTACCATGTACTAAGTAGCCTACATGGTACAATCAGGAAGTTGCAAACAAGATTATTATTAATAGGCTACAAGGTAATAAGACAATTTATTCACATTATGTGAATTAACACGTTAATTTTTTATTTTACTTTTTCTCTCTTAAGGTACAACATACCAGCTGCTCAGCTGACTCACATGCAGGACTTAGGATTTAGCTGGATGGCAATATCTCTTGATCATCTTATTACTGAGGTTCTTAGACAAACCCCTGGTTCAGGAGAGACCTACATCACAGGTAATTGGAAAGGGAGAGGGATCAGAGTTCAGCGATGGTGAGTGCGAGAGCGTTTAAGAATAGTTAATCCAGTGGGAAGAGCCTTAAGAGGACGAAGGGCAATTCAGCTGAGGGTCTACAATGTCTCTGTCCCAAATGAAGTGTGGTATGTATTGTTTTGTAAATTTAAATAACATTTCAGTCATTACTCCCTAGCTACTCCCTAGCTGGTCAATGAAGCAAGTCATAAAGATTGATGTAAGGATTTAGGAGGGCCAAAACTATGTTAAATAAATAATAAACCATCATGTAATAAGTCATTACATGAAAAGAAAGATTATATGTAAAATAAACATGAAAATGTGAGATAATGCAATGATAATAATAATGTTAGGAAAATAAACATGATGAAAGAACATTATAATAACACAATTAAGATGAATTATAAACATGTTTAAACATTTAAACTATCTTTTGGGTTGTAACATTCTTATTACCAAGTAGAAATAGCCTACTTGATAAAAAAAAAAGTAGTAGGACGAAAAGTAGGTTAGCATTGATGTACATTCAAGCTGGTTTATAATAGTAATAATAATAATAATAACAATAATAATAATAATAATAATAATGTACTTCTTCTTAATTCAGGCATATTGACAAAAACCACAATTTAAATCCATGGGGATTTGTGTTTCATGGAGGAGTTGATGGCTATAGTCGCTACATTACCTACATGAGATGTTGCACAGACACCCATGATTGACTGCCTTGCAACTTTTCCAGGCTGCTGTTGATCTGTTTGGACTCCCGCATCATGTCAGAGGTGATGCTGGTAGTGAGAACATTGGTGTTGCATGGTTTATGATTGAGAATCGAGGGGCAAACAGAGGAAGTTTTATGGTTGGACGTACACAGCAAAAATTGGAGAGTTAAAATTTCTGGGTTAAACATCTGAGAGTTGATTTTAACTCCCAAAGTGTAAATTTAACACATTTGGATTTAAATGGTGTCCAGAGTCAGAGTTATTTCACAGAGTTGATCAGATCAGTGTTAGTTTAACTCTGCTAAGACCAGGTGGGGAGTTACGGTCCTCTGAAATGATGCCAACGTGGAAGTAACTTAAAACTGCATTCTGCATAAATTTTCAAGATGGCGCTGCCCAGATCCGAAACTATTGGCTTCCGAGCAGCAGTCCACAAACCAATGGGTGACGTCCATTTATTATATACAGTCTATGGCTAAGACGTAATTAAGCTCCGCCTTCGCTCCCTGCACTGCACTTCTCCAGTTTGAGAGAAGAGAGTCAGGGGGAGTTGTTAAGATGGCGGAGTGAGCGGTAGCGTTTTCTGCAGGCTCTGTCATTAAAGTTTTGAAACCGTCCTAGACAAACAATACTACCAACTGCACAGAAAATTGCACAAATAACTTACCAAGCCCCACAGAGTTTTGGTTTCTTTGAGGCAGAACATTATTTACTGTTTTTTTTAAAAACGTGATCAAGATGGCTAACGCTAGGAGAGCGGCTAAATCCCTAACGCTAACGGACCATGACTATAACCTGACGGCCCTGAGGGAGGCATGTGATGAAGAAGAAGTTGACGAAATGGAGGAAATAGCGGAAGAAAACCAGAAAATGCTTCATGACCACACACCATTGCCAAGCCCAAATCCCAAAAAAAGTAAACCAAAGACCCAAGACACAAACAAACAGCTGGTCGAGATTACAAATGAAACCATCTTCAATGCAATTCAAGCTCTGATAAAGAGGTTTGATGAACAAGAGGACAGACTTAAAACCTTTGAAAGTCGGATGGAAGCTAACACACAAGCGGTGAGTGAAAATAAGAAAGAAATAAGCGAAATGAAAGAAGAAATATTGTTGCTGAAAAAAGAAAATGTCTCACTGAAGCAGATGTGTTTTGAGCAAGCCAGATATAAGAGAAGGTGGGATCTTAGACTGATGGGCCTTCCCGAAAAAGAAAAAAAGGACATAAGAGAACCTGTGATTGGTATCCTTACACGAGTAATCCCGCTGTCAGTGCAGGGTCACAGCCCCTTTGGATGTCTTTTAGGGCCTGTGCTGGGCACTCTGGTGTGTCTCTCTCTCCTCATATCCTGAGCTGATTGGAGCACGGGGCTCTGATTAGATGCAACTCAGTACACCTGGCCAGTGTCCTGTGGGGTGGTGATAAAAGCCCTGTCTCTCATTTGGTCGGTCTCGCTCCCTGAGGACAGTAGCGCATTTTTGTTCTGTTGGCGTTATTCTTTTGTTGCATATTCAGTTTAGCTTTTGGATTATTGTAAATAATAAAACAAGATGCCCAGACCTGTAATCATCCAATTTGCCATGCGAACTGTTCGTGATGAAATATGGAAGAGATCAAGAGAGGCAAGAGTATGCAAAGAGATGAACATTCAGTTCAAGGAGGTTCTCAAAGGAAGATCGTGAGGCCCGTGCAAAGCTGTGGCCCAAGGTGCAAGAAGCCAGACGCAACGGGATAAAGGCCTCCCTAAGAGAAGGATTTGCACTCATTGATGGACGCAGAGTTGACCCGTAACTGCTGCTTATAGTAAGGAAACACTCAGGCACTTTGTTGAGCATACAAATGCTCCTACTAAGCAGAAATTCAGATACATGGTAAGATACACTTATGTTTACAGAAAGCAAACACTCAGGTATATCGAATTAGTCAATTTGCAGATGACACAGTAATATTTTTAAAGGATAAATCTATAAAAGCAAAAGCTCTAGATATAATATCAATCTTCTCTAGAGCTTCTGGTGAAAAAATGTGAAATATTAGCTCTTCATCCTTGCGCTGAGACAAATATAAGCTCCATTCCGGTTAAAACTGAATAATAACTAAATACCTAGGTTTAACAATGTCTAAAGATAGGAATAAGAGAGAACAACTAAACATAGAAGGGAAAATAGATAGTATGAAAAGATCTCTCAATCATTGGCTTATGAGAGATCTATCTATTCTTGGCAGAATCTTGTTGACAAAAGCAGAAGGCATATCCAAACTAGTATATCCTTGTCAATCTCTTTGTTTCTCCACAAATGATCAAAAAGGTGAATTCCATCATTTTTAATTTCATATGGAAAAATAAGACCCACTACCTTTTTAAAAAAATCTGTGATGGTTAAAGACTATAAAAACGGTGGCTTGATAGCTGCTGAATTTGAATCCATGATTGGTGTATTTAAGTTGAACTGGATAAAAGCTTATTTGGCACAACCTGATTCTATATGGTTCCACATACCAAAGTGTCTATTCCAAACTGTTTGAGGGTTAAATTTTTTGTTGAGCTGTGACTTTGAATTATCTAAATTGCCAATCAAATTGTCTGACTTCCATAAACAAATACTTTTATACTGGAAAATGATGTTCACTCACAACTTCACACCACATAGCTCCACCTTGTGGAACAATAGAACCATCACTATTAACAGGAAGACCTTATTTAAAGCTGCAGTTGGTAACTTTGAGGAGAGAGAGGACTTAGCATCAAATTTGAAGAAGTACAACTTTCAGATCCCTCCCCCTCCGCTGCACTCCTGCCCTGCCTCCAAAGTCCCTCCCCCAGAGGAGGCTGACGTGCGCGCGACGGCACGCGACCATGGATGTGCCGTGTATGCTGTTGTTGGTAGTTATGTCCTCGCTGATGGTTGTTGCTGCTTTCTCTACGCTCCTGAAGCCGCTCTCCCGAGCTGAGGAGGAAGGGGGAGGGGGCTGTGTGCGTGAGCAGTGATTGACAGCTGTCAGATACTCCATCAGACACCATCCTGGCTCTGATTGGTTCTTTTTGTCCGGTAGCGGTGGATTCTGGCAATTTGCCAATTTGCAGTAGGAGCAGTAGGTGGGGCTAAATGAGCCTGTTTTTTTTTTTTATTTATTTATTTTTTTACAGATTACTAGTTTCATGTAATGCTGTGTTTACATAGTGACGGTCTTATCAAATATGACAAAGTTACTTTTATAAGACTTACCAACTGCAGCTTTAAACAAGAATAGTATGATAAAAAAGTTATATATGTTACTGACTTGATGGATGAAAATGGCAATTTATTGCAATTTCATTCATTTGTAGAAAAGTTTAACTTAAAATGTTCTAATAGAGTTTAATCAAATTTGTAAAGCTATTCCACTTCCCTTAAAGTTCATGATAAAAAATACAATCTCAAATGTGTTTGTCAAACTGCCTGATGTAAAAATAGGTGAATTGAAAATTGAGGGGAAAATATGTGTTAACAAAGTACTTGGAAGTGTGCTGAAAGAGAAGCTATTTCCTGATATCAAAAAATCAATAAAAGTAAAGATAACTGATAATGAAGCGTTGTTAGAAAAGACATACTGTAGCTATCTTAAATGGCCAATTTCACCCAAAATAAAAGAAATTCAGTTTGAAATAATAAACAATATTTATCCTGCTGCTGAAACTCTAAGGAAAAGATTCAATTTCGAAGTAGATCCTTGTGTATTATGTCTGACAGAACACAAAACTATTGAATATTTATTCTTTTCTTGTTCGGTCAGAATGATATTTTGGCAAGATGTGTATCGCTGGTTAAATATTGGGATCGACAATTCTTTGTTTAATAGGTTTCAGGTGATGATTTATATGGATGGTCTGTCAAAGAAGATGTCCAAAATGGTGAACATAATTCTCATTATGGAAAAATATCATATATATATATAAGAATAAATGGAAGAACAGCAAACCCTCCATAGTCTGTTTTTAAAATGAAATCAAAAACGATATGACATCTTTGAAGGTACTTTCGGAAGAAAATCAGTCCAAGTCACTTTCTCTTTAAGTTACAATCCTGTTTTGTTTTAATACTCTTAAAGCACTTTTGTTAAAATGTCAACCCCTATGTTTATGTACTTTTATTTTGTTTATTATTTTTATCATGTTATCTTGTCCTGTTGCTAATTGCTAATGTTTGTCAAGATGTATATAATAAGTCTACAAGCTCAAATGGAAATGGAGTTTTGTAAATTGAAAGGTGAAATAAAGTTAGAGAAGAGGGAAAAAAAGAAGCGAGTCAGCGCCATTTTCATCCTCTCATGCATGTCAAACACGGTAAGAGAAATTTAGTTCAAACTTACTTAAACAATTATAAATTGATGGTGTGAACTGCAGTATGTACAATAATACATTGAATATATACTTTATAAAGCCTTGTTTGTTGCCAGGACTGAACAGCAAATTGGTCCACGTGTCGTGAGCTAGCAAGATACGGTAACCGATATAAGAAATTTATGATTTACCCTTAATAAAGGAGACTGGATTCGAAATATCAAAGTTTAAGTTGAATTTATTTAACTTGTACAAGCGGAGCGTTTACCAATGCAACAAACAGTTACAAAAGAAAAGGCTCCCCGTCTAGTGTTGTCAGAGGTTTTATGCTGTTCTCTACCTGGGCTGCCTCAGTCGCCTCCCATAACTGACAGATATTTTCATAGACAGCATCACAACGGTCTCTCAACAGTTGGCATACATATTCCCTTAATCAGTAGACAAACAGAAGTTCAAAAAGTGACTCCCCCATCTCACATAGAGTTGAACTCTCTTTCTGCCAGTCTCAGCAAACCGTTGAGACAGAAAGTATTCAAACAGTTATGTAAAACAGGAACACACACACATTGTATGAATTGAAACATCTGAAGTGCAGCATAATCCTAATTTTTATAACATTTCCCCCGTTTGTACTTTTCAAAAGATACAAAAATGTAATCGTGAATATAAAAATTAATCAGTGTTAGATAATTGATGCAAATGACTATAAATGATATGGGAGCGAAAAACCTGTCTGACAGCTATCTATCATTCTCATTATTTCATTCTGTTACCTTCTAGACAGGAAAGTTCTCCACATGGCCCTGCTGCCCCGGTGACCAATAATCAGGGTTAATAATTGTTACAATCACATTAGTATGCTTAATCACACGTTACAATGTAAAAAATATTGATTTTGACAATAGCAACTTTATAAGTACATTTATGAATCTAAAAAAACCCCAAAAGAAACTTGTTCCAAGGCGGGCTGATCGACTCAGTGGACCCGATCCTGGGAACCTTTCCCTGCCTACAGACGCTATCCCTAAATCGCAGAAAAGAAAACCCTTAAATGTATATACAATTTGCTGTCAGTCTTTTTCTCTTAAGCATATATTACATCAGAAAATTATAATTTCCTCTCAGATTTTCTATAGGTTCGTCATTTGCTATGGAATGAAGACTAAACAGGTGTGTCATATCCATCAGATGCCTCTTCTCCAGGAGGTGTGTAAACGGCCTCCTCCATTGGTTCGAGTTGAATATATTCTTCATGCTCATCCTCGTTTCTGTGTCCAACCACGACATGCTCCCTCATTACCTCATATCTCTCGTAATCATCCTCTGTGGGGACAGACTTAAGGATGTTCCCCCGTCTCCCAAACATGGTTTTCATCCACTCTGTGAGTGGGTCTGTAATACCTGAATTCTCCGCCAGCTCCTCTGATAGTGACATCAGTCCTTCCAGTGCCCTTGTAATGCTACCATCAGGTGCAGTGTTATTTGGGATGAAGGTACAGCACAGATTCCCAAATATCTTACATACACCTCCTTCTTTAGCTAATAGCATGTCTAAAGCCATTCTGTTTTGCCAGGCCATTAGACTAGTCTTATCCAGTTGCTCATGGATACCTCTAAATCCATCACAAGTGTAATTAATGAAGCGTTGTTGGTTGTATTAGATGTAATTTATCCAATCCACATTTTTATTTATCGTAACCCACCAGGTGAAGAATGCTTCAAATCCTGCTGCCACCTGGTTTCTGGCTTTGAACTCATCTGGGACCCCTCTGGGAACACCAATTGAATCTATATAGACTTTAGGGTCAAATGAAGTGGGTATTATCTTGCTGCGCTTCATTCTGTGCGTTTCCTCTGACGTCAGTTCCGAAAAATGTGGACTCGTGGGAAGCAAATATGTAGGCATCATTAAATGAATTAGAACACAGGTACCATTAGCTCTTTCCACTAATCCTGCTGATTGTGGGTGATAAGAACAATGATGTTTCATTTTGATGGAAAAGTTCACTCAGTTTAGCAATTACATCATTTCTGAAATGAGGTCCATTATCACTATAAATAACTTCTGGAAATCCAAATCTCGGTGCGATATGTGTTACTAGAGCTTTAGCTACTGTTATTGCATCATTTCTTGTGGTTGGAATAACTTCAATCCATTTTGAGTATAAGTCTATGATCACTAGACAGTACTTTTTGTTTTCACATTTATTTATCTCAATAAAATCCATGCATATTGTATGGAATGGATATTGAGCATTAGGCATTTTACCTGGAGCCATCTACCTTGGACATTCTGCTTTCCACATACTAAACATGATGCACAAAAAAAAATATTTTTTTAGTAGTTTTGGAATCCATAAGTTGTATATATTTTATTTATTAGTTCATACATGCCCCCTGTTGACGTATGGGTTAACCCATGCGTCAATACTGCTGCAAATCAAAAAAATTCTTTGGAAGTATGTACTTTCTCAGACAATGTTGCTCCCTTGTTTGCCCAAAATTGCCTTCCTGATTCAGATGAGCTCTGTTGCATGTCTTTTAATATGTCATGACTCATGGTCTATGTGTGTGACTTCCTTATCTGCTTTGTGGTCACCTTGTGTAACTAAGTATGTCTGTTGTGTGAACTGCACACTTTAGGTTATGTTAGGTAAGTTTTATTTTTCCGATCATTTACAACATAAATTTCCATGAATAATTTGTTTTCTTTGACCGAAAAAAAGGTGTAGAATAAAGCCTGAGCTTATTTTGTCTTCCCTTTTTAAAACATGAATTACATTTCTTCAAAACTAAAACTTAAGTCAGTAGCAGTGACTTTTAAACATGACAAAGTAAAATAAATTAACAATTTAAGTTCTCATAACAAAATAAAAGCACAAATATCCAGATGCCCGATTTCAACAATTCACAAATCCCCATATTCACTTCCTACGCAACTCTCCAATGTTTTGGTTCTAAACAATTTCTCAAATGAAAACATACCTTTACATTATCTCAATTCAATGTCACAATCACTCCACAACTTCACTCCATACACCGACACACATCTACTTTTCATATTAGTTCTTGCCCATTTCCTTTCAAAAATGAAAATTCCCCTCAGTGGATAAGTGCTTTCATACTGCAATTTCGAGGCTAAAGGCTAAAATTAAATTTGTGTGCAAAATTGAATTTCCAGTGGATTTAATCTATCTCTATTTTTCCACTGTGGTGCGAAAACATGTAAGGTATTAAAGGCATATGCACTATCAGTGTAGAGCATTGGTTCCCAAAGTGGGGGGCGCAGAGCCATTGCAGGGGGGGTGTGGTACGGCTACAGGGCTAAATGAATGAGACCAGAGGCCTGTACTACGAAGCAAGTTCAACATACCCAGGGTATCTTTCAGTTACCCAGCTTCACTAAACCAAACATTGGACAAGCGCGTTCATGTGAAAGAGGCGGAGTTGTTAATTACGAGCGACAGAAATCAGCGCTGTGACTGTACACAGCTGTAGCCTATGATATGAGAGGAAATGGTGAGGCACACGTGCGGACTATAGCCCATTTTCCACTGGCTCCGTCAGCGGCACGTTACGGCAACAGAACAAGATACTGTAAAGCAAATGTATTCTTTCATTTAGTTCTGTATTGCCTGAATATATGTTTGTAGTTCCCATATAATTGCGCATTTTACACACATCATCTTGTCTAATTTAACAGATGTAGAAACACTAGAAATGATTTCCAAATATAAGTAGTTTAGGGCACAAGGAACAGGTATTAGTGTGACTTAAAATATTCATCAGTTTGAGTATTTTGATAATGAATGAATCATTCTGAATATCTCACATAAGAATAAAATATAGCCTACATAATGTCAGACTGTATCTGCTGCTGAAGCAAAGAGAGGAAACGTAGTTAATGACTGAGATCTATCTGATCCAAATGTTGCATTTATAATCACTGAAGAAAATTAATAAAAGAACATTTTAATAAAAGAGGATCTTTCATTATTTCCAGTGATCATCACACTCATTTTTCATGTTATTCTGAGCTGCAGTGATAAATCGGAGTCTATAGTCATCCATAATCAGCTTCACTCTGGAGATAAACTATACTTTGCACAATTAAAATGCAGCTAAAATCATCATTATGTGTTTAGTGTAGCTACAGTAATAATGATCTCTGTTTGTTAGAAGCTCTGCTTTAAATCTGGAGTGGAAATAAAAAGCCTCAATGTTTCTACTGACCTATACAAATTTAGCCAGCCTTAAACCTTAAAGCTGCAGGTCATGTGACACACAGTTGCAAGGAAAGAGAAATGTTATTTTTAAGGAGTCTAAATGCTGATTCTCTTATTGTTTTTGATGTGCATTTGTACTTTCAGGTCATATTATTTAAAATGTAAAATAAAGCAACAAGTTAAAAAAAAAAAAAGAAAAAAGGATAACTTCTTGAAGAAACTTGTTGCTTTATTGTAAACTCTGGACTTTTGTCCATGTCGGGATCCTGTAGGAATGATGACTTTTTTTCGGTGATGTGATTGGTCAGAAGACAAGGTTTTGACAGGTTTGGAACTTAACCTGCTCCGGAGCAGGTTAGCTGTTCAGCATAAGTTACCATGGTGATTTACCCCGGTAAGAAGTGAACCAGCGTCGTAGGACTGAAAACCCAGAGTTAACCCTGAAGTTACCTTGATAAGAGAAAATCCAGCTTCGTAGTACAGGCCTCTGCTTAGACACTGCTATCAAAACATGGACAAGTTTTTGACTGGGCTCCCACGTAAACGTATTGAATACTGTTAAACAGTTTAAAAAATACCTGTTACTCTGAAAAATAATTACACTGTTAAGGTGGTTTGTTATTTTATTATTTATTTTATATTCCAAAAGAGGTTGTAGTTTATTGCAGATTACTTTTATTTGTTTAAAAAAGCAAACATTTTCTCATCAACCAAAGGAGGACCCAGCAGAGAAAGTTTGGGAACCACTGGTGTAGAGTATAAAGCTGGACTTGTTATATGCTGTACAATGGAAGAAGACATGCCAGTCTTTTGTCAAATAAGTGATGTACTTTTGGTTGATGATCATATTTTTTGTCTGACAAACAAGCTATTCACAGAGAATTTTGATGGCCATCATCATGCGTTCAGAGTATTGCGAAGTGAGGAAAGGTGTGTCATAAAAATGTCAAAGCTTAA
Source organism: Scomber scombrus (assembly GCF_963691925.1). Classification (NCBI taxonomy): domain Eukaryota; kingdom Metazoa; phylum Chordata; class Actinopteri; order Scombriformes; family Scombridae; genus Scomber; species Scomber scombrus. Next base: position 465,752 of record NC_084989.1, read on the forward strand.
ATTTTATAAACCGTTTTATATTCAAAGCTCACACAATACTTCAGATGAAACTTGGTACATTATACTTTCATTTGTGATGTTTTAATTCAGCTGTATAAATGACTGCAAGGGAAGAAAAATAAATGCTAGTTCAAAAATGATTATGTTGATTGGAATTATTTTATATACGTATTCATTTTAACACTTTTTCAGTAGCTTAACACTTTAGGGAGTTAAAGGAACACTACCCAATTAGTAAAAATTCAACTCTGAGCAGTGTTACTTGTCCAATCCCTTAGTGTAAATTTAAAGAGGGAATTCTGGCAAAGTGGTACATTTTTAACCATTTTGAAAGTGTTAATTTAACTCTAGAGAGTGTGGAGCTATATAAATCCTCAAAAAGTGTTAAAATCAACACTGGACTTTTTGCTGTGTAGTGATCAAAATCAAAGATTTGAAAGATTGTGGGGAGAAGTAAACAGGGTGGTGTCCACCGCTGGACTGGCCATCGGGCATACCGGGCATTTGCCCGGTGGGCCGATGGTGATTTTGTGCCGGACCTTTTTTTCTTTTCTTTTTTTACTAATGGTACAACTAGTATTAATAGTAATGGTATTAGTCATGATACCTATTGGTACACAAAACTGTTAGATCGGCCCATTAGTCATGATTGATTCTGGGCTGGACCAATTACAGCCGAGGGCCGATGCCCCCTCCCTCTTGGGCCTCGGCTGCCAATCAATCAATCATACAGAGAGAAAGGAGATCAACAAAATGGGGAACAGTAAGAAACGGAAAGGAGGCGCGGAAAAAATAAGAGACAAAAAGAGTCAAGCCCTTCAGGCAGATGCTGCCAAATGTGTTAAAATAACACAGATGTTTGCTGGTGGCTATGGCAGAGTTTCTTCTTCAGCAGCAGCATCATCCGAAGCAGCCGCAGGTAACGATGGCGGAGGTGGCCGTCAGGTGTATGAGGGCAGGGCTGGGCTGGGACAAAAAATTGGCCCGGGTATTTTGAGCCGAGACCGGCCCGAAACCTACGAATGAAAACAAACTTTCTTGTGACAATGCTTGTACACTGTTTTGTTGGTGTATATGTAGTTGTCTAATAAAATTAAACCTACACCATCCTCCCAGTCCCGTTATTCTATACAGTACTTAGCGGAAACCAAAAGGCTGCTTGGTCTAGTTAACCTCCTGAACAATGTACAACGTATGATGGGATCTTGAAATTAGGACAGAGAGGAATAGAGGTGAGACATGATCATTGATGAATATTAAAATGAATAAATGACAGATTTAGAGATATTTTAATAGACTTAGAATTAGAATTAGAATTTTAATAGACTAATAGATTCACCACATCAATAAACAGTCACCTTAGACCTCCAGAAGCAGCAATACTCAGCACAGCAACACAGAATATTTCCTCAAACATGGCAACCATTAAAAAGTGAAAGAAGACAGAGAAAGGTGAGAAAGAATGACACTTGATAGACTTGCTTAGATGATCACAGTGCTGGTATTTTTATTCTAGAAACATAGTTGCATCATGTATTCTATACAGTACTTACTTAGAGGAACCAAAAATGCTGCATGGTCTAGTGAACCTCCTGAACAAACAATGAAAAACTTATGATGGGATCCTGAAAATAGGACAGAGAGGAACAAAGATGAGATGAATATTAAAATGTATAAATGACAGATTGTGATTGAGTGATATTTTCACAGACTATGTACTCACCACATCAATAAACAGTCACCTTAGACTTCCAAGGCAGCAATACTCAGCACAGCAACACAGAATATTTCCTCAAACATGGCAACCTTTAAAAAGTGAAAGGAGACAGACAGAGAAAGATGAGAAAGAATGACACTTGATGGACTTGCTCAGATGATCACAGTAATGGTATCTTTACTCTAGAAAAATAGTTGAATCATTTATTCTATACAGTACTTACTTATGGCGCTTTTCCACTACACCGTTCCAGCATGACTCGCCTCGACTTGCCTCAGTTCTTTTTGCGTTTCCACTAGGGAAAGTACCTGGTACCTGGTCCTTTTTTAGTACCTGCTCTGGTGAGGTTCCAAGCGAGCCAAGCCGGTACTAAAATGTGACGTCGACACACTGCTGGCCGCTGATTGGTCAGAAGAGTTGTCGCTGGAAGCGTCATGAGCCGTCCCACACAAGAATCAAACCCGGCATTTTTAAATACCGGCAGCAGCGTTACAGCTATACGGCTCAATGTTATTGCTTTGTGTGTGATAAGCCACATACAGCAGCAAGTACACCACTGCCTCCATGTCCTCCATTGTTTATGTGTTTTGTGTCGCGTATAAAACAAAGTCACGGCAGTTTCGCGGAGCCGTGCTATGACGACCCCGCCCACGTTGAGTAGGTACTCTTTTTGTAATGGAAAAGGAACCGTACCGAGGCGAGCCGAGGCGAGTCGTGCTGGAACTGTGTAGTGTAAAAGCCGCATTAGAGGAAATCACGGCAGGCTTCCAACAAAGGATTGACAGCATCCTGTAAGAGACAGTGAGAGGTTAAGGCTGGAAGAAAACAGCTGTTTTTATTTACAATACCTCATTCTTATATTTATTCCATTTAGTGTCTAAGATGCGCTAATTCTTATGAGGGGCCGTACAAGCCATATTTCATTCTGGCCCTCTCACACACATACATTCTCCTTTCACATACATATATTTTCACTCTCACACACATACATTCTCCTTTCACATACATATATTTTCACTCTCACACACATACATTTTCCTTTCACATACATATATTTTCACTCTCACACACATACATTCTCTTTACACATACATATATTTTCACTCTCACACATACATATATTTTCACTCTCATATTTATACATTTTCATACTATAAGTAATATATGTATGTAAAAGGAAAATGTATGTATGTGAGAGTGAAAATATATGTATGTGAAAGGAGAATGTATGTATGTGTGAGTGAAAGTATAGTGGAAACGGAAGGAGTATAGTGGAAACGGAAAAGAGCATTTACCGTCTACATACTCCGGTACAGTAGGTGGCGGTATACACTTAATAAGCAATGGTTGCAACCTGCCCCAGGGTCACGTAGTGTATGCAGTCGGAGCGAGAAATGCTGAGTCTGGTACAAACATAGTGGAGACAGAGAGGTGACCGAGAAACACCCAGAGAGGAGAAGGGTAGAAGAACAAAACATATAAAAGAAGGACTTTGACCAGACAAGGACCCGCGGACACATCAGTGTGGTTTTATAACGGCGGAGAGACAGACGGAGACCCGGTGTTTCGGTTTAACTGGTGACTTTCACGTTGGCGTTCTCCTGAAAAGGACTTTATAGTTTAATAATTTTTCATCTGTCTTTAATATCTAAGTATCTAACCATTTGTATAAGTTCAATTGTTTTCAATTTCTCGTAACGTATCTTAAAATGTGAAAAAGTCACCTGTTAACACGGTCACCAGTTAAACCGAAACACCGGCGGAGGACCGGAGAGTGAAGCCGGACGCTGCTGTACAAGACAAGTGAGTAACATCAGTGCTGCTTCACATAAACTGTACCCTTACCTGCTGACATTCAGCTCACTGTCTAGTTAGTCAGGATATGTTGTTGTTGTGATGTTATCTGTAAAGTAGCAGAGTTATTACTACAGCTGTTTGACGCTCTGCACGTTAGCTTTGCAGCTAACGTTAGCAGTGCGCTAACATAACCTACAACGTAGCTGCTGTGTAGTTGCCCACTGTGTATCTGGTATTTGTTCACTGCTTTCAAACTGTTTACAATATTTGGACAATCTTGATTTAGAGCAGCAGGTTATCCAGGCATTGCAGAGGAAAAGAAAACACACAAATCAACACTAGACAATAGAAATGTATGTCTGTATAAAACAATAGCTCAAACAAAAATATATTTTTTTTTAAAACTGCATGTTGTTAGTTAGATGATGTTTTTTTTAATTCAGCTGAAAAAATCAAGGCCTGGTGATTTCCAAAACAAAAATAAAATATATATTTGCTCCACACAGTTGTTACAATCTAACTTTATATGAATGTTTTACATTGCACATTACTGTATCTTCTCAGTTATCCAGTAACAATGGCATAAGACTAATAATGGGTCTGTATTTATTATTTTCTCCAGAAACCTCCAGCCTCTCATCCTGTAGCCTGCTCCTCAGACCTGGACCCTGCTCTGCTCAGCACTCCTCTGGATTCTTCTCTAGACCTGCTCGGCTCCAGCTCTGCTCCTCACGGCATTTCCCCGGCCCAAGCTCCTCTTCAGCCTTTCCCCAGTTCAATATCCCATTTCTATTCCCTTCAATAAATGTCTTTTCCTTCAGTTGTGCCTCCTCGCCTCTGTGTCACATACCTACAGTAACAAGCTTCAACTAACAACTGAGTATCGAATTATGTAAGACTTTATACAATTTACAAATATGTTTGTGTACATTTTTATATCTATCTGATATCGTGATTGTTCTGTTTTATACTGATAATAATACATAGATGAAGTAATTTTACTCTGCAATGATGAATTGAAAAATGTTATTACAAACACCCATGTGTTATTTTCCATATTTATTTAAAATTTTCACCAAACAATGAGAAAAAAAGAAAAGAAACCTACAAATTAAATAAGAAAAACTTGTAAAATTGGAAATACAGTAAAATAGTCTGGGTGACAGATCTCCACACACAGCAGCTTGGTATCACTATTCTGTCTCTGAGTGCTTCATGTTGGAGGGAATCTGCATCTCTGGCAGAAACACCAGGCTGGCTGACCCTGGAAGGCGTGGGAAGTGGCTTCAGGGGGTCTCCAGGTGATGAAGACAGTAGGTTGAACATCATGCTTGGGTCCCTCATCAGACAGCGTGTAGCAGCTGATGAGACTGCTCAAGGTCCAGGTCCTGAATTATCTCCTGAAATGAGAAAATTGTTAACATTTCATTAGTGTTCATAAGTCAGATTTTATTATGATCAGATGCAGTTTTCACATTATATGTAGAACCAGTGTCAATCCAGATGTAATGCTGTTACACTGATGTAATCTGGATTGATTTCACAGGATAAGGGTATTTATGTAATAATACAAGCAAGCAAAGCAACGTACTTACTCAGCTGTAAGTCTGAGCCTGCAGCGTCTGCTCACCTGTAGCTCTCCTGGTTTCAGGCTCATTGAACTGGTTGAACTCTGACCTCTGCCTCTTCCTCCCCCAGAGCTGCACCATGATAGTAATAACACATAAATAACATCATATTACCTGTAAACTTAATATCGTAGATATATAACGTAGACTGAAGTTCATCACTTCTTACCTGAAGTGAGGCCACTCGCACCGGTGGTGGCCGCGGGTCTCTCCTCCTCCTGCCTCCCCTTCCCCTCATCCAACTGACGGCCACCTCCGCCATCGTTACCTGCGGCTGCTTCGGATGCTACTGCTGCTGAAGAAGAAACTCTGCCATAGCCACCAGCAAACATCTGTATTATTTTAACACATTTGGCAGCATCTGCCTGAAGGGCTTGTCTCTTTTTGTCTCTTATTTGTTCAGCGCCTGCGTTTCTTACTGTTCCCCATTTTGTTGATCTCCTTTCTCTCTGTATGATTGATTGATTGGCAGCCGAGGCCCAAGAGGGAGGGGGCATCGGCCCTTGGCTGTAATTTGTCCAGCCCAGAATCAATCATGACTAATGGGCCGATCTAACAGTTTTGTGTACCAATAGGTATCATGACTAATACCATTACTATTAATACTAGTAGTACCATTACTAAATTAAAAAAAAATAAAAAAAAGGTCTGGCACAAAATGCAAATGCCCGGTATGCCCGATGGCCAGTCCAGCGGTGTACCTACTACAACACTTTGCTCCCAGCATGCAGGCCTACTTGTGGTTCCTAGTATCTCTAAAAGTAGAATTGGAGGCAGAGCCTTCAGTTATCAGGCTCCTCTCCTGTGGAACCATCTTCAAGATTCGGTCCGGGGGGCAGACACCCTCTCCATACATTCAAGAGTAGGCTTAAAACTTTCCTTTTTGATAAAGCTTACAGTTAGGGCCAGCCAGGCTTGTCCTGGACCAGCTCCTAGTTTATGCTGCTATAGGCTTAGACTGCCGAGGGACTCTCATGATGCACTGAGCTTGTCTCTCCTTTGTCCTGCTCACTCTCTTTATCCATCTATATCAATTCAAATTCATGTACTATTAATGCATTCAGTAACTTAAACTTCTTCCCTGGAGTTCTCTGTGCTTTCTCGTCTCACAGGTAACCTGGGAGTGTAGATGACTGGATGACAGATTCATGCCGTGGACCCGCTATTCTCCCGTCCAGGACCTATTAACTTTAATGGGTTTTTTTTCAATGTGCTTCTATCTCCTATCCTTCCCCTGCTCTATGTGTAAAGTGCCTTGAGATTACTTTTGTTGTGATTTGGCGCTATTTAAATAAAGATTGATTGATTGATATTCCTATATCAATATTTTCAGAGATAAATATCAACCGCCATCATATGCTTTATACATTATAAGATCATACAGTAAAATAGACTATCAAGATGCTTAGGTATCCTGTGAGTACAGCACAAGGAGGCAGTTTGCCTCAATCAGGATGGTTTATGGATTGCCCTCATCAGCCTCTGTGACCAAAAGAGTGCTGGCCTAGAAAATCGGGATCAGATCACCAATTGGCAAGTCAAAATATCATCCCATGTTCACTGTTAAATTCTGTATGTTTAGTTTCATTTAAATTAAAATACATTTCACCAAATACTGTCCATATATTTGATTAAAACACACTGTATCATAACTACATAATATTTAAGTAGTGTTTCTATATCTACACTGTAAGACCGAACAGTACAAGTTTGTTAACTAAGATGAGTTGTATTACTCTAATTTAAAACAGCTAATTCACCACAAACGGTTTGAGTCATTTGAACTAATTTCCAGTTTTAAGTACACAGCCCTTAACTTCTTTGATGATTATGATATATTGTACTCTAATCATTTCATAGAGAGCCGCGGGACGTCATGACGTTGCGTACGTGACGTCCGTATGTGATTCTTCGCCAAGCTGGAAAAGTTCACCGCCAATTTCTGCCACAGCCATTACACTGGTATTTTCCTTCGTCGTCCTACTCTGGTGAGTAATTCGTTTGATTTACAATGTTTCATCATTTATTTGCGTTGAATGACACATAAAATATGTTTATCTCAGTATAGAGTCAGTTTACGCTTTTGAAAAACGTGCTTGTTAAACTCACACACACACATATATATATATATATATATACATATCTGCCTCATTAAAAGTAAAAAGCGATTGAAAGTGGGGACCAAATTAACAGTGTGTTAACGTTGCATTGCATTAATTGTGCATAGGGTTAATCTTAACGAACCACAAATTGGCGGCAGTTGTACTCGGTGTGCATGATTGGGCATGTTTCAGTAAAGTTAATGGTTTGCATCAAAGCCTTACACTATGCTATTTGGGTTGCTAGGCTAGCTAATAATAAAATGTAAGCCTGTAATCTTTGTGTGAAATAGCCCACTCACGGTCACAGCCAGGGTCCAGTGCCCAGAGTCTGTGCGCGGTAACCTGACATCCAAAGAGTAGAAGTGTTGCTGAAAACAATTGAAAAGTAACGTGCTCATGAAGAATTTTTTTTTTTTTTTAAATTCTACCGTCCTTATGTGTATGAGGGTCCAAAACAACACTGTATATCATTCAATGGCTGTAATGTTAATTAACTGATTAACATTTAATGATTCTCCGACATAGAAAGATTTTTATAACATTACGAAGATTGCAGCCTGTAACATTTCAATATCCTCTCTCTGCAGGCTGAAACAGAAGCAACTGGCACACAGATTCTTCGATCCGTTATGTCTACAGAATATACTGTAATGTAAAACCTCTCAACTGTTTTCACTCTATATGTTAGAGGGGAATTTGGTTTTGCAATGGCTTGGAGGTGCAAACTTTGTGCTATTGTGCTACAGCTGCTTAAACATTATCGTTTGCGTCACAGCAATGTCTCCTCAATCAGTCCCTTGCCTTGTCTCTATGATGACTGTGTCTGCACTTTTCAGTCACTAAATGTGTTGAAAACTTAAACCGCTTACATAGTCAGACAGTTGTGCAAAGTGACAATCTGGTGGGATGTGTGTCATTTGTCTGTGCAGTTTTGTCAGTTTAAGCAACCTTTTAATGACAAAACTCTTCTCAGTCATATAAGAACACATTTAAAACAGCACGAGATGGTGGATTGTCCATTCAAAAATGGCCACTACTGTACTAATGTGTATTCCTCTTTCAATGCTCATAAAAGTAGGACTCATCCAGACTGTGAGGTCTCAGCTTTTAAGACTGAGATTGTCTTGACAGAAACTGATCGTCAACCAATTCAGAGCAGAGTGGAATCTGATGAAGCTGGTCCTTAGAGTTTTCTTGAGCAGGATGCTCCAGAGTGTAGTCTTCCTGAGACTGGTTAAGACACTGGTGAACTGCAAGCTCAACTGATAAACAACTTAGCTTCTTTGTTCTTGAAAATGCACAGCATTCTGCATGTATCAGAGATGGCAATACAAGACATAGTTGAAAATTTGGCACAAATATTCACATTGTCCAAATCATCGAGGTTTTAGAAGACCATAGTGAGTCTATAAATCCTCCTTAATGAAATTGTGGAAGCTGTCACTAATAGTAATGTTTTTGTCAGCGCTACTGCTGAAGGTGCAGAGCTGTCCACTGCTAAGTGGAGGAAAGCATATGTAAGGATTAACTACTCGCTGGTCATGCCAGTGCAGTATGACGTGGATTCCACTGGACACACAGCAGTTTATGTTCCAGTACTACAGACGCTTCAAAAAATGTTTAAAAATACAGATCTTCTTGACAAGATTCAAGAAGTTAAACCATCTCGACCTGGAATGTACATGTCTCATGAAGATAGAACATATTTAAAAGAAAATCCGTTGTTGGCAGCAACAGGAGATTTGAGGTTGTCACTGATTTTGTATGTGGATGACATTGAACTAGCTAATCCTTTAGGCACAGCTATACAGATCCACAAGCTTTGTGCAGTATACTGGTTGCTAGCCAATGTACCAAGTATGTATAGGTCCAGCCTTCATTTTATACAGCTAGCTCTGTTGTGCAAAGTACCTGATTTGCAGAGTTGCGGTTATGAAAGTGTTCTTTCACCTTTTGTTGAAAGATTTGCACACTCTTGAGCAGGATGGCATTTTTCTTGAACCTGTTGGCCAGTGTGTAAAGGGCACTGTTATGTGCGTTGCAGTTGACAATTTGGCTGCCCATGGTCTTGCAGGCTTTGTGCAGTGTTTCACTGCAGACCAGAGACAGTCCAGCCAAGTTTCTGAAAGATAGTTTAGCCTGAGAACGAGGACCTGCCATGATCTTCATGTGCATAATATTGCCCAAGGAGAAAGTGCGTCTCATTTTGGCGTGAAGGGTGAATGCCTCATTGTGCATTCATGAGATGATTCGTCTGAAGTATTTCACTCTTGAATATCTAATCACAGAAATTCGAACATTTCCATATTAGCACTCTGATAGGCTGCCAAACTAAGCATTGGGGGTAATGGACATGAAAACTCGACTCTGCTCAGGTTATTGCCTCTTTTGGTAGGAAGTAAAGTTCCCGAAGGAGATGAAACATGGGCCATATTGATGGACCTGAAAGAAATCGTGCAGCTGGTGTTGTCCCCATCTTTCACGGAGGAATCCATCAAGTACATGCAGACTAACATAAGTGATCACAGACAGGGTCTTGAAGCAGTGTTTCCGGACTTTAAACTCCAACCTAAACTTCATTATGTTGAGCATAACCCTGAACTGACTAAATGTTTTGTTAACCTATGGACCATGAGGTTTGAGGGAAAACATTGCTTTTTCAAAAGGGTGATACATGACACACATAATTTCAAGAATGTCTTGAAAACTCTTGCAACTAGGCATCAGTATATGATGGCATATCACCTCAGTGTGCTGACATTTTTTAGACCCCACACACAAGCCTCAAGTGTCACCTCTGTCCAAGTTGCCACACTGCCACACGTGGCCAAAGACTTCATAGCGACAAAAACAAACAGCCAAAACATATACAGTACATCAATGGTCTCCGTAAATGGCAGAGTTTGCAAATGAAATGTTTGTTTCTGCAGGCCAGGCCTGAGGACTGCAAAAATTCAGCAGAATTGAACATGTACTCTTTTACAACTGTTTCTTTTTTTGCAGGGACTACGAGTGCTGGTACCGTGAGCATTTCAGATCATTTGAGCTGACACCTACAAGTCTCTGTGCATCAGCTGTCAGAGTTAAATGACACAGTAAGCCTCACAGCGTAAAATATTGATGGACTTTTGATGTTAACGCAAAAAAGATTTATTTTGATCAGAGACTTTTATTAAAATATTTAGAAGCAGGCACCTATACCATAGAGCAGCGGTTTTCAAAGTGTGAGGCGCGCCTCCCCTGGGGGGCGCCAGAGGGTTTCAGGGGAGGCGCGGCGAGAGAAAAAAAAAGAAGAAAAAAAAAACTGTAAACATCTGGAGAGTGGCAAAATGGATCGATTTTTAATATCTCAAGTGAAAGTGAGAGAGGGCACAGAGTCTGGGGCGAGCAGAAAACGGAGGAAGTATGACCCTGATTATTTAAAGTTTGGTTTTTCATATATTGGTCCTGACGATGCTCAGCTGCCACAGTGCGTTATCTGTAAAGAGGTGCTAGCTAACGACAGTATGCGACCATGTAAACTGAGTGAGTGTGGGTTTTCCGCATTGACAATGATTAAAAGCAAGTACCGGTCACGGCTGCGGGTAGAGGATGATCTGCGTTTATTCCTTTCCACAGTGCATCCCCGCATCAACCGCCTGTGCGCATCAAAGACACAGACTCATTGTTCCCACTAAAATAGAGGTGAGCAAAATAAGGTGGCAAGATTGGTTTATTGCCGTCATGGAAAAGATTTACGCATGATGTTGAGACCGATATGAAAAGCAGCGCTGTACATGCGCGCAGTGATGATAAAAATCACTGACGTTGATCTGTTTATTTGATTTGAGGAATTGCAAAAAGAGGCCTTAAAATGAATGTATTCAAAAATATATTTAAAAAAACAGGCTACTGTTAAAATGTGAAAAACATAGGCTACAGATGTTAAAATGTGTTTGAAAAAGATGTTGAAAATAAACATACAGATGCTAAAATGTGTTTAAAAAAGATGTTTAAGCACATACACAGATAAAGATGATTAAAATGTTTTAAAAATATGTTTAAGAACATACAAACATGTTTAAGATGTTTATAAAAATAAAGATGTGTATAACATTTATTGTTTAAAACCTTTTTTAAGCCTGTGTGGAACATACAAAGCAACAATAATAACAGTAATAGTAGCAATAATAATTAGGGGGGGTGAAGGGGGGGCGGTATGCTTTTGAGTTCTCTTAGAGGAGGCTCACTATCCCACACTTTGAAAACCCCTGCCATAGAGCTAGGCAATATGGACAAAATCAAATCCCAAATGAATGTTTCTCATTAATCAATTCTCTCTCTCTCTCTTTTAATAATAGGAAATGGCAGCTCAAAACGTCCTTCTTCATGTCCATACCACCACAGACATTGTCAGAAAGATGACACTAACCTCACGTCCAGAATCTGTGAATGAGCTAAAAGTTATGATGAAAGAAAAGTTTAAACTAGACTTTGCCTTCAGCCTATTATACCAAGATCCGGATTTTGATGGACAGTTATGTTCCCTTGTAGACATTGAGGAACTTCCACAAAAGGCTGTGCTGAAAGTGATCAGGTCTGACAGTGATGCCAGTTCAGTAGCATCAAATGACACAATTATATTGCCTCATGCCATGACTCCAGATAGGACTGAAAGATGGCCTGATGTTTTTCCAGTGCCCACCTTTTCTTACGAGGTAGAATTCGTACTTGGTGAGGGAAATGCCACATATAAGAAAACAGGGAACAGTGTTTTTGAAGGGACAAAAATCATGACATTCTTGAGGGCCTTGCTGAAAAAATTCATAGCTACAAAGCGTACCCAGAATATAAGCACCTTGCAATGGTAGCAGAAGCGCTTGTCACCAAGCATCCGTGTCTAAAAGAGCCAGGGTCTCAGGCAGGATGGTATGGGTGGAAAAATAGTTTGAGGTTTAAGATGGGGAACTTCCGTACCAAGTTGAGTCGTGCAAGATTTTATGAGGTAGCTGTAAATTCTGGGAAAAGGAGCAAAAGCAACCCAGACAGAGAAGCTCCCCGTGCTAACATCAAAAGACCAAAGAGGGCAGAGGTGAATTTCCTCCATAATTTCCCAAGAGATGAAGACGCTGCAAGTCTTGAATGATTGAGAATCCAAATTGTGGAAGAAATGAAGATGATTAACTAGAATCTTTCCCTGATTGGAGACTTGATGCTGACCACCTTTGCCCTGTGGTGCAAAGATTGCCGATGGATCCAGGCACGAGTTCAGCACCCCGGCTGAAGTCGCTGCTTTTTTGGAGGACGGACGGCCCCCGGATAAGACCCCTTAGCAAACATAACGCTATCATTGAAGAAAAACTCTGGGGACATTGAACTCTTCTAGCTCAGCTTTGATGGGCTGACCGTTGAGTGAACAAAAGTGCAGATTCAACTAAGATGTTAAGCAACGGTGGACTGATTAATTTATCCTATTAAGCTAGTAGCTTTAATATTATTAAGAGAATACGCAGCAGCCTTTATTTTAGTTTAACGCGCCACTAATGGACGAGTAAAGACACGTGTGTTTCATATAGCCTACTATAAATATATGTGGGGTTTAAAAAACTTAATCCACTGTTATTGTTATCTGTGTTGGATATAGTCAGAGGTTTGTTTCTGCTATACTCCATCGCTGACATGCCGTGGCCATGACCCGGGCACTTTTCTTTTTCTCCCCCCCTCTTCTCTGGTATCATAACATTGGCAGCGCCGGCTGTTATTACCAACATAACGAGCCATTGGTAAGGCTGACTTGATCGGGATAAGTTGAAATACTCAGCCTGTGCCGCCCTCATTATAAGGTCAGAATATAACTTGGCGGTAAGATAAACACCTTCCGTTCATCAAAACTCTGGAGACAGTGATCAATTTGTCCACAGGTTTATTGACTAAAAAAGGGTGAAACTGAGAACAGACAGAAAAGAAACATGCTTAGAAAATATACTTCTTATACAGTACATATTTCCAAATCTTAACATACTGTAACATACTTCTATCAGAAATGAAACTACTCCTTTTTAACTCACTCATGCTTACATATGAATTACCTATTTATTGCTTTACTATATCAATAAAGTAACCTGTTGAGTTTAAATGTGTTGCCACTCATACTTTTTTACTGTCCTATAAACATAGCTTAAATTGTAAATGAATCTGTGAATTAGCTAGGTATCCCTTTTATGTACAAAACATCAACAGAAATAATACTATCCTCAAATTCACACACAACTCTTAAACCAACAAATAATGCACTATAATTGAACGCAAACACATATGATACGATTACATACCGACGATGCTTCATACGGCATGAGATGTAAGCAGATGTATTTAGATAGAAACAGGCAGCCGGACTATCTGTTTTATTGCCATGTGTCTCCACTTCCTAATTGACTTGTGACCACACTTAACTTCCTGTGACACACTTCCTGACTCTCTTAAAGGGGCCACTGCTAACAAATAAAACAATGAATTTGATCCCAAAAAACTACTAACTAAAATACAATAACAGAACACAGCCCCCTTGTCTGCTTTTATGTTGCGATAATGTTATGCTATGTAACTCCATATTGCAATGTTAAGCTACCGTCAGTTTTTGGCTCGGATGACATTAAAAGGGGACTAGTTAACGTCATACTCTGGTCAGCTTAGTGAAGAGAAACACTTTTTATCTCCTAACGCCGTCCGTCCTTAGTTAATATAAGTTAATACCGGTGATGTTGTATTAAGCTTGTCACCCGACAATTGGACCAAACATGATATTTGTGAACTCAATAGTCTTGAACAGCTACATTACAGTAAACGATCGTCACTTGAGCTACTGGGCTTGGTAATATCTTCTTTTTTCCCTTTTTTTTTAATATATTACCAATGTTTTCTTAAGGTAAAATCAAGAGGGTATGTCCACAGCCCTTATCGCCCGAAAATGACCAATATAGACATCCAAGGGCTCACATTGAATGTTTTAAGGGATCGGCACTTTGATTTATAGAGAGTGTAGATATATGCTATAACTTGTCAAATGCTAAAATATCAGATAATGTGATTTAGTACTGTATTGTTTGTTTCAATGGTTAAATGTGGTACAATGTATAATAGTGAAAACATGATGTGTATCATAAGGAGAGGAATACACCCAAGACATGTGAAGAGCATGGGAACCAGTGTCACACGGAGGTGTGATTGGAAGGGGGTGACTGTATTAACATAGTCCTGAGCCTCCATCTGTTGATCAGCTGGTAACAACAGGGTCAGAAAACATATGGATTTGTTTGTATGGGTAGCTTTTAACCTTTTGTTGGACAAATGGAACGAACCCTTGAAAGACCCCCCCGCAGAATTTCTGGAGATTCTGTAGGGGTCAACACGGGAATCACACCTTACCACACCTGTAAGGGATTTTCACAGGGAGGTCACAGATCCTGGAGTCAGAAGATGAAGGATGAAGCCAGACCTACGGCCCAGTGGGAGACGGCACAACTCACATTTCAATTTGCATTCTGTTTTTGTATTTAAGAGGGTCAGGGAAAGACAGAGAAGTCAGAAATTTACGAACGCTGACAGAAACGCTGTTGAATGTTAGGGAGAGTAAATTGACCCGGAGCTCTGTATATGCTTTATACATTTACTGTTAAATAAATAGCGTGTTGAGACCGAATATTCCTCTCCTATTTTTTCATTAAAACGAAGAATGGGGAGTAGGGTGAGAGGAACTCCATCAGCATCCTGTTGTGGGTCGCAATCCACTGCCTGATGATGTTGGAGCGATGGAAACTGACATTGTCCCAAACTATCACGTACTTTGGCAAGTCATCTCCAATCTGACCCCTCTCTGGTTCAGGGATGAGATCCCTATAGAGTGTGTCTAAAAATGTGACAAAACGCTCTGTAATGTATGGCCCAATAATGGGAATATGCGTTAGCACACCATTCTCAGAGATAGCAGCACCTATAGTGATGTTCCCGCTCCGTTGGCCTGGCACATCAACTGTAGCTCTGTGGCCGATGATATTTCGACCACTCCTTCTGTGTTTCGTTAGGTTGAAGCCAGCCTCATCCATGTAGATGAAGTTGTGCGGTGGTTCACTTGCTTCCAGTTCCATTATACGCTATATCCAGAAGACACAAAATGAGTTTTATGAATTACATGCATTTTAATTTTGGACAAGATACAGTTACATCAAATGTATACAGCACATATTGCATCTTCTTTTCTACAGCCATAGCAAATGTGTAAAGGTCACACTTAATATACACTATACAATGTTGTACTGTTTACTGTGAGGTACAGTTACTGCATGTTCATACATGTTTTACCTATATATACTGGTAGCACAGCTACTTCACTCTTTCACCATTTCTTTCAAATGGAACAGTGTACAGCTGCCTCATATTCATTTGGTATCTTTTCAGCACCCTGTCAATGGTTGAGATGCTGACTGTTTGGATGTTTTCAAAGATGTTGTTGTCCTCTATGATGGCACTCTATCTCCCTTAGTGAGGTTGTCTTGCAGTCCTATGTGGAAAAAATATAGTAATGCAAAACACAAAATTGAGTAAGATAAAATGTCACTGTATAAAGTATACTTACTGCATATTGTAAAATGCAAGTGGAATACTGTAATATTGTATGAAGCATTACAGAAAGTATACAGTACAGTGCCTATTGTTAGATTACATACCTGTTCTGTTGACGAAAGTCTGAATGATTGAGGACACAGTTGTTCTCTCAACATTTGGCTGCATCCTTCGACCAGCCTGGGCCATTGTAAGCCCATGATTGAGAATGTGGTCTACAAGTGTGGCTCTTATCTCATCAGGAACGCGCATATGTCCTCGGCCTCTTCTGCCTCTTCCTCTGTTTTGCCTCCCAACTCCTCCACCACACAGCCTCACTCCTCTTTCTCTTCTTCTTCTGTCTGGCTGTTGACCCCGTCCAATTCCTTGTCCTTCCATTGTCAGACATTGTAACATTGTGTTGTGCTCCAGCTATATATACTTGCCAGTTGATGGTTCATGAGATGCACCTTTGAGCTATTTCAGATCTAACCCTTCACACATTTCCCTTTGTTAGAGAAAGTCAAGATTCACCTAGGAGCAATTTACCAATTCAGGACAGACTTAGAAAAAAAGTCTAATTGAAATGTATAGAAATATGCTTGACATATTATGACAACTTGTTCAACCATTTTGCATGTAAAGACTTATGCAATGAACTAATGCCTAAATGTGTGTGGGGGGGGGGGGGGTGTGAGACTATTCAACAGAGACCCATTATAATACATTTTGATCAACATGACATAAGCAATTGATAATGTAGGAAAGAGCAGAAAATTGTACATAATCATTTGCATGGATGTACCAAAGCATTTGCAACTTGTTCAAAAGAAATGAGAAACTGTTTTTTTGATGTGCACAACTGACACAATGATGTGAAGATTGAACAAGTAGTTTTGAGAATTTCAATTCAGATCTTTGAAATGTACCAAAGCGACTGAGAAAAAACTGTAATATTAAACATATATTAAGAACTTAAACACAGAATTTGCCCCAGGGCCAGATGTGAACCCTACTTTGGTCTGGTTTACTTTTTATTCTTCTTCTGTTGTTGTTGTTGTTGTTGTTGTTGTTGTTGTTGTTGTTGTTGTTGTTGGGTTTTTGGTCTTTAAATTGATTCATGTAGGGCACCTCTACCCTGGATCAAAATAACATGGTTTGTCCATGACAGCATGAGTCAGGGATATTGGTAGAGAAGTAAAAAGTTTAACTTTATATAAAGTTAGAGTTGATGAGAATAGAATAGTAGAATGAATGTAGTGTGGAGGATCCTGTTAGGATAGAGGCACAAGGACGTGTATGTGAGAGAGTGTGTATCTGTTGGTGTGTGTATGTTTTTGGGGGGTGGGGGTGGCTCTTATCTCAAATTAAATGGCTCCCCACTTCCTTGTAGAAAGAAAAATCAATTGTGACATTCTCCAGACAGTGTACACTGCATTTAATTAGCTGAGAGACACATGGGAGAAAGCCAAATTATCCAATAACTGAGGAGTCGACACTGGTTGGTTAGGCCAGGATGAGCAAGTGCAATGGGGGAGACAAAGGGAGAGCAAATGGGAGATCATAGGGAGGCAGCAGGGAGGTAAAGGGAGGAAAGTGAGGTGAGTAAGAGGTGAAGGAATGTGTGGGAGAAGAGAGGACGAGGCAAGAGAACGAAAGTGGAGACAATGAGGAGGGAAGGGATGGGGAGGGGGCATGGTATCGTATGGCTAATTTCCATTCATTTGGTAGTTTAGTCTAATTTCTCACTGCAGTTGTCAGTAATACCTGACAGCAGCTATACGGCTAATTGTGCCATTCACCATGATAGAGTAGTGAGCTGATGCTTGTATTGAAAGCTCCCACAACACTAATCTTATTAGATGAAAGTAAACTCTATTTTCAAGCCTGAGAGGATGTGATTAAAAAAGTTTTCTCCTACAAGAATTTCTTTATCAGGAGTAACCCCTTGAGATGTACCATCTTTTTTTTCATGGGGGTCCTATATGAGTTATTCAAAATAAATATACTTCCACAAAGAAACAAAAACTACAAGATAATTAAACAGTCAGAAAGACAAGAACAAAAACACATTCATGAACAAGACAAAAAAAAAAAAACACTAAGACTAGAAAAGAAATGTAAAAACAAAACAAAACATAAACATAAAGAGAATAAATAAAATAAATTTGAGTTAAGGCATACAAAATAAGGAGATCATACTACAAGCAGAATAAGAAGACCACACATTGATAGTTTATACAAAAAATGTTAATATTATTATTGTAGAGGTATTATTATGGACATGTACAGCTTACCTCTTGATGAGACCAAGCACATTTTTGAATAGGTGGAAGGATGAAATGGATCAAATATTTATGGGTAGATTATTCCAGTCAGTGTGCGCTTTGAACCTAAAGGCTTTTCTTAGCAGTAGATTTAGAGAATGTGAAATAAACTGCAGCCAATGTCGTTGTCTTTTAATTATGGGAGTTCACTAACAAAGACCACGCCTACTTAGATATGAGTTCAAGGATTTATTATGTGGAAGGAAAAGGGGTTGAGGGATAGGGATAAGGGGTGAGGATCAAAGAATAGGGATGACGGGTGAGGGTCGAAGGGTAGGGATGAGGGGATGAGGGATCAAAGGTCGAAAAAGTGGGATGAGGGGATTAGGGTCGAGGGGTCGTAGGGTTGGGATGGAGAAGTGAGGGTCGTGGGGATGGGGGAAGGGATGAGTCGTGAGGGAGGGGGAGGAGTAGGAAGAAAAGAGAGGTGTGGTGTGTGGTGTGGATGAAAGTTGAAGCCGGGTCCCGGGTCGATGAGGAGGCGCAGGATGCTGTAACCGTCTTCTAGTTGGGTGTGTGGAGGGATCCGAGGCGGGATGAGACTCTGGGTGGGGGAGCTGTCTCAGCGTCTGGTCCAAGTTGCAGACCCCCAAAAAGTCTTCCAGAGGACAGGAGCGTGTGTGTGTTTTTAATGTCGGTAGTGCTGTGGCGAATGTAAGTTAAGTAAGCAGGTGATGACCAACGTCCGAGAATTTCAATGATGTTGTCCGGGTTACCTTGTCTTGAAGCTGAGAAGGCGGCGCTGATGCGGAATCAATGACCTGAGTATGATTATGGGGACATGCTGGATTTGATTAGGATTTGCAGTAGGTGGAAGTGGAACCAAAAACGTGTGGTTACTGTACCTGTTTCAGTAATGAATAGTGGATAAAGTGGGGAGGTGCGGCTGGTTTGTCTTAATCGGATGTAGTCACGGATGGGTTCGTAAGAGCTCAGGAATGGATGTGAACAGAATAGGAAAATGGGTTGTAACTGGCCGGATTGATTATTTTAGCTTTCTCTGAGGTGGAAGATGGTAGGATGAAAGGGTTCGGGGTGCGAGGCTGTTGAGGATGGCGTCTTGGGAATGTGAGTATTAAATGTTCCAGTCAAGGGTTTAGGGGAAGATGGTGGCTGAAAACGGTTTGATTGGAGTCGGAGGTTGGCATCTGGTGCTAAGCGTCTGAATTTCTGGAAAGAGAAATGCGATAGTGAGTCAGCGATGGAGTTTCTGTAGCTGGGTATGTGATGCGCTTGGATGGTCAACTGGTGTTCGATGTCCTTTCGTATGAAAGACGTGATGTCCGAGCTACGTGAACGGCCTCTGTTTATGATGTCTAAGACTGCTGTGTTATCGGAGTGTATGGCAATATTAATTTTTTACCACTCGTGCCCCCGAAATGATGCTTCAACGATTAACGGATACGTTACGTAGATGGCGGTAATGGGGTCAGAGACAAGAACTCGGAAGGCCATGCGGCGGAGAACCATCTGCCGTTGAAGCATCCTCCATAGCCAATGCCATGTTGGTGACCAGTTTGGTGTCTGGAGATGTGGTAGTCATAGAAGAAGAGATGACGTTCCACAAGGAGAGGAACTGATGCCACGGTTCTAATTCTATCCTGCGTGTGTCTTCCATTGCTATATGGTCGTGGGATAGGAGGGCTCGGCCTAGGGGAGTAATGCGAATTGTATAGTTGAGGTGGACTAGCAAAGCGAGTGACTGATGTTTATAGTTGTTTAGCGGGATCCAACGCCACGATATTGTAAGGATGCTTTTGCACCGAAAGGTCAGGCATACTACGAAACAGTAAACGCCCTTTCAGAAGACGCCGGAGAGATGCACTGGTGATATAAGCTTTAAATAATCAGGCTCCTTGGCATAATACATGCTTGATAGGAATATGGGGACGGACGTCTTCCTAACGTGAGCCTCACTGCTGAAGGAGCAGATGTGGAGGAAGCAACAACAACGATGAAGCGAGGTTGCTGCCGTTATTGCGGACCATTCTCCCATCCTGGTAGAGCACTGATCTACCTCTTTTGTCCGTACCTTTAAGAAAAGGGGCAGAAGGTGGTCGGCTGGGTGTTAGCTAGTGTAAAGGGAAAAGATGGAGGTGGCTGCAGACAGCTACTTTATCTCTAAAGAAATTCCTGACATTTAGAGACAGGCACTTCAAAACAGGGGGTGCATGCTCTCCTTATTTCTTTGACATCACTGTTATTCATCCATGGTGATGGTGAAGGCCTCCATTTTTTTTTTTAAACTGGGGCAACAGAGTCAAGTGTGGTCAAAAATGTGGCATTGAATAGTGAGACAAGTTCCTCAGTACTCGCATCAGATGGTGCAGCCTCGATAACAGTACTGGTTGGGGTCACAGTATAAGCCTCATCGAACCTAATGGAGGTGGTGGAATCTAGGAATGCGCGGAGCATTGAAAGGCAGGGCGGACAGAAGGTGCGTGAGGGAGATCAAAATCAAAAAATATTTACTTGTGATCAGATATGTGAAAGTCCCTTTATTAGCATGTTGGAGATAGTGAGTCCAGAAGAGAGAACCAAATCCCGGGTGTGTCCGTTAACATGGGTTGGGCCAGTTACAGATTGGTGGAGATCAAAAGATTCAAGTAAGTTCACAATATCACGAGTTATAAAGAATTTGTAATAAAGTTGATATTAAGTTGAGGGGGTCTGTACACTAGCAGGCAGAAAACTGGTGGGGTACCATCTATCACAAAAGCAAGAGATTCCAAACATCCGGTGTAGCGACTTATGGAGTAGGACACGTTTCTCTGAGCTCCTGCAACAACTCTTAAAAGAACCTATTTTAGGCACACCATTCAACCACCGCGGCCTGCTTCGCACTCCGCATCCCCGCCTCGTAGGGACCCCCACTCCTGCCTAGCCGAAACCATAGGCGGCACTCCCTTACACGACTTTAAGGCTGAGCTGCTTTCGTCACTCCGCGTTGAGATGGCGGCTATTTTCAAGACTGGCTTCAAGCTGCCTTGACCGAGAACTTGTCAAACATCAAGACTGAACTACGGGCAGTGAAGTCGGAGTTATCTAGCAGCATTACAAACATCCAGTCTGATGTGCGCACTCTGAAGAACACTGTTGGTGAAATGGAAACATTGTTTTCCTCCTGCACCGATGACATTACTACCTTATAGGCTAAAGTGGAGCATTTGTCAACTGAACTGATAAGATAGGACAATAAATGCGAGGATTTGGAGGCGAGATCGCGCGCAATAACATACGGTTAGTGGGGATTTCTGAGGATTTTGCAACCTCTTCTACTACTACAGCTATTTCCTCTCTGTTCAAGGAGGCTTTTAAGCTAGAGAAGGAGCCTCTCGTGAACTGCGCTCATCATACTCTCCAGCCGAAGCCAGGACCCGGAGGGCGCCCTCGCCCCATTATCGCTCGCCTACAGTACCATACAGACTGTGTGGACATACAGCGCTGAGCCCGGGCCCAGCAACGGATCAACATTGGAGACATGAGTTTCTCTGTCTTCCCCGACCACACTCCGAGGACGGCTCGTGCCCGAGCCGCCTTCAACGATGTCCGACGCCGGCTCCGCGAAATACCGGGGATTCGCTTTGGTCTGCTCTACCCTCCGGATCACTCTCAACGGGGCAGAGAAGGAGTTTAAATCACCAGAAGAGACCAGCGCATTCATCAGGTCGCTCAATATGTAAGAGAACCTATAAACGATACACAACATTGAGGAAGCAATGACAGTTAATATGGACAGTTATCACTTTTTCAATTCATCTGTTTCCTCTTTTTCTTCTCACTTTACCGTTTCCATATACACACACATTGTGTGATTTTCATTTTAACTTGGACTTAATTGGTTGTACCTTTCTGTTAAATGTTGCTAGGCTTGCAGGAGCTCAACCCGAAGCTCAGTAGTTATGCTAAAAGCCGTAAGTGTTTGCTTTAAGGATCTGACTCCTTGTGGAGTTAGCACTGGGTTCTCCATTGTTTGGGATGGGGTCGTTGTAAGTGCAATGGCGGGGTGGTTTCAATGACCAGTGTTTTTGTTCATTACATTTTTTTTGTATTATTTTTATTTATTTATTTTGTATTTTGTTTTGTTTTTTTCTCCCCTTTCCCCTCTTCCTTCCTTCCCTGGGAGTCCGCATTCAGTCTATTTTAATCTCTAGAAACTTAACATATGGCCACCAACGCTAGTACTTCTGATATCATATATACTGGGTCCTCTGTGAGATTCTTGAGCTTGAATATTAAAGGCATGGGGAGTCCAATTAAGAGATCAAGGATATTTGCTCATTTGAAACGTCTTAAAGCTGACCTCGTGTTTTTGCAGGAAACCCACGTGCGCGTCAAAGATCAGGTCAGACTTAAATGTCCCTGGGTTTCTGAGGTGTTTCATTCAAATTTCAAATCTAAGGCCAGGGGGGTTGCTATTTTAATTGGTGGGTCAATTCAGTTTTCAGCTTCTAAGGTGATATCAGACAAAAACGGCAGATACTTAATTGTTACAGGTACGCTATTCCATACTCCTATTTTATTAGTTAACATATATGCCCCCAATTTCGATGATCCATACTTTATTAATTAGCTATTTGAATGTCTTCCCTCATTGAACAACAGCCTCCTTATAATCGTAGGGGACATGAATTGTGTAATTGATCCCAACCTAGACCGCTCTAACCCACGATCTCTGACCCCGTCTTTAATGTTGAGGTCACTTTCAGATTTTGTGTCCAAGAACGGTTGCACTGATCCTTGGAGATTTTATAACCCTAGCACCAAGAAATATTCCTTCTTTTCACAGATGCATCAGTCTTTTTCTCGGATTGATTATTATTTCATTTATGCTAAATTAATTCCCGAAGTAATGTCAGTTGATTATCACCCTATTGTTATTTCTGACCACGCCCCTCTTTCTTTAGATATTGAGTTCTCTTCCCAATCCCGGTACTCAACACCTTGGAGGTTCAATACATTACTTCTCTCAGATGATAAGTTCACAGAATTTATTGCAACTAAAATTGATGACTATATCTCTATAAATCAAAATGATATGGAACCAGTTTCATGTTCACTGCTGTGGGGATCATTAAAAGCATACTTGCGGGGACAAATCATATCTTACTCCGCCCATTTGAATAAGTCCCGTAAAGCCAAATTACAAGAACTCTCTATTAATATTACCAAATTGGACCAACAGCTCGCTACTTGTCCCTCTCCCAGTTTACTTAAACAACGTGTTGATTTACAGACTGAATTTGATCTCATCACCACTAGTGATGCAGAGCGAATTCTCTTACGATCACACTCCACATATTATGAACATGACAAGGCAAGCCGGCTCCTGGCTCATCAACTATGTAGCCAGGCAGCCTCACGTATGATCCCTCAGATAAAAGATTCGTCGGGGACATTGCATAAGGATCCCACTACTGTTAATTCTGTTTTTCACTCGTTCTATTCCTCTTTATATAAGTCTGAATCTCCACCTGACACCACTGAAATGAATTCATTCTTAGATAGTTTCAATTTTCCTGTGTTAAGCTCGGATGCTGTGAAAAAACTTGACTCACCACTAACAGTAGAAGAAATCACTCTCGCTATGAGAAACATGCAAAATAGCAAAGCTCCTGGCCCTTATGGACTTCCAGTTGAATTTTTTAAGAGATTTCAGAATAAACTGTCCCCTTTACTGCATGCTGTTTTTAAGGAATCACTGGAACATGGCACTCTTCCTCCCACGTTAAGGCAAGCCTCGATAAGTCTCCTTTTGAAAAACGATAAGGATCCAAATCTCTGCAGCTCATACAGACCTCTCTCATTAATAAATGTGGATGCTAAGATCCTTGCTAAGGCTTTGGCCTATCGCCTGGAAAACATTGTACCAAGTATTGTCTCTCATGAGCAAACTGGATTTGTTAAGGGGTGGCAGTTATTTTTTAATGTTCGCACTCTCCTAAATATTATTTACTCTAGAACTATCACAACAACACCCGAAGTAGTAATCTCGGTCGATGCTGAAAAAGCATTCGACAGGGTTGAATGGGACTATTTATTTACTGTACTAAAGACATTTGGATTGGGAAATAGATTCATTTCATGGATACGTCTCCTTTATACATCTCCACAAGTAAGCATCTCCACTAATGGCATGCAGTCCAGTTTTCACTCTAACCCGAGGCACTAGACAGGGCTGTCCCCTATCCCCTCTACTGTTTGCATTAGCTATAGAGCCCTTGTCAATCTTTTTGAGGTCCTCCTCTACTTTTACTGGGATTTCTTGATTGGGCACAGACTTTAAGTTGGCATTTTATGTGGATGATCTACTGTTGTATGTTTCAGATCCTGTCCTATCCATTCCCACAATCATGTCTGCTTTTCAGAGATTTGGATCATTCTCTGGGTATAAAGTGAATATCTCTAAAAGTGAATGCTACCCTATCAATGCTCCAGCATTACAGCTCACACAGTCAGATGTCCCTTTTAAAATGAGCCCGTCTGGCTTTAGGTATCTGGGGATCATCGTAACAAGAACATTAAACTCTCTTTTTTCAGCTAATTTCTCACCTTTAATGTCTAAAATTAAATCTGACCTCCAAAGATGGAGAAGCTGACCTCTCTCGCTAACTGGAAGAATTAACGCAGTTAAAATGAATATTTTGCCCAAATTTCTATTTTTGTTTCATTGTTTCCCACTTTTCTTTCAAAGCAGTTTTTTAAAACAATTGATCAAATTATTTCTGACTTCTTATGGTGTGGAAAGGCTCCCAGGATCCGCAAATCCACACTTCAGAGATGTAAATTCAATGGTGGACTGACGCTTCCAAATTTCCAACTGTATTATTGGGCAGCACATATCCACAAACTTTCATTTTGGTTCAAATCAATGAACCTGCCATGGTGCAACTTGGAGGCACAGTCATGTGTTTCATCCTCCTTGTCTGCTTTACTTACCTCTTGAAGGCACTTCCAATTTAACTCAGCATCTACTTTAGCTCCTTTACTGAAGAATCATTTATTTCGTCCTCCGTTTACAGATTCAACCTTTCTCTCTTGGCATGACAAAGGCCTGACATGTTTTAAAGACTTTTATAAGGATGGTATTTTTCGCAGCTTTACTGACCTCTCAGGTGAATTTCATCTCCCACCCTCTCATCTGTTTCGATACTTTCAAATTAGACACTGTGCTAAAGCTTTGTTTCCAAATGTTCCCTTCTCACCGCCGACTCTACAGTGGGAGGTGCTTTTGGACCACGATCCACTTCCAAAATCACTCATCTCTAAAGTCTATAATGAACTTCTGTCTTTTGATTGCTCACCACTTAGTAAAGTTAAGGCAGCCTGGGAAGATGAATTGGATCTAAACTTTGAGGATGACTGGTGGGACGCTGCTCTTAAGAAAATTCACACAAGCTCATTCTGCGCTCGTCTCACACTTAAACAGTTTAAAGTACTGTTTAGAGTCCATTTTTCTAAAGCTTGACTGTCGCAAATCTATCCCAGTATTGCCGACAAATGTCAGGCCTCACCCTGCAATTTAACCCATATGTTCTACTCTTAGTTAAGGCACTATTAGAGCATAAAAACATCCAAGATCAATGTTAAGGCAATCAAAACATCTTGATAGAATACAATAGAATATAAAATACTATACCATATAAACAACACCATCATAAAGTCACAACGGAACATTATACATTTATAAGCATTACATGATACATTTCATAAGATAGTTCATTGCAAAACTATTGTGTGGGATTACACTGTCATAGATTTACTTATGTAATAGTAGATTCCAGTCTTTTGATTCTTGTGCATGATAGAAAAGCTGTAATTAAATTGATTTTGAAACATCTTTGAATTTGTGTAAATAATCTTTAATCTGATGTGATGAATCTGAAGACCTGTTGGCTCCTACATAGAAAAAGGAAGCTAGTTTTTTGGTCCATGAAATGTGAAGTCAAGTGACACAATGAGCTGATCTTTCAGAGAGAGAGAGAGAGAGAGAGAGAGAGAGAGATGCGCTTTTGCTATCAAGTGCCTGTTAAGCAAGATGAGTCTTTTTACATCGTGACAACAAATGAAGATATCAATGATATTAAAACAGACAGGCCCCCCTTTAACCTACTTGGAACACTTTGCTTGCAGTTAATAGTCTGTTGTTGGAGATTTGATCCGCTGTGGGCCAAGTGGATCGTATCCAGTCCAAATAGTCCACAGTACCTGTCCCTTCTGATCACATCACACACTGCTATACCAGGCTAATTTAGAGAGAAGAATAAGTGCTGCTAAAAGAAGAAGATGTGAGTGTATGTGTGTCTATGGCCACATTTAAGTATGTGTATTTTTTTCTTCAGGAACCGGTTGTGTTAGAGTGTGTAGAGCAGTGGTCTTTACCTATTAAAGCGTTGAAAGAAAAAGACAGCCCAGATTGTACTTCCAACTTGACCCTTTTTATTCAGGCTAATTGTATTGGAATTACATGAAATGCTTTGATCCAACGTTCAAATTAATGCAACCAAGAAAACACTGTAACTAGCATATCAAACTGGCCATAGCTGTCTTGCTTTGAGAATTCAACTTCAATTCTAAGTTTCATTATTTTATTTCATTTCAACACAAAAAGTAAAGGCATGTGACCTATTTTCCACTTATATGAGGACAGTATTTTGTTTATGGTAGACAAGCAGATCATATCTGTTATGCTTATCCACTGAAGCTTCATTCAAGTCACATTAATATCAGCATTTTAGAAAATAGAACTGTAATGCTAACAAAATTCTCAGTCAATGCAATTAAGCCAAGTACAGCTTTATATCCAACACAAAAAATAAAGGTGTGGCCTATTTCCTTCTGTATGAGGTAATTATTTTGTTCATGGAAGGCACACACACACACACACACAAACACACACACACACACACACACACAAAACACACTAGCAGTGAGCAGATCACATGCAGTGTTACTCAAGCTTCATGCAAGTTACATAACATCAGCATTTTAGAAAATAGAACTGTAATTGTGAGTTAACAAAATTCTCAGTCAGTGTAAATAACCACAGTTATGTCCCATCTTATGCATCATCACTTTTCACATTGCCATTAGTTGTCAAAACTGTCATGTTACTCACCCAGGTTAGTGAGATGAGGATGTCCTTTGTTACTGCTGTTTTTTCTAAACTCAAATTGGAATGTGTCAACAAAATGTTTGCTTCCATTATTCCTAAAAGTTGCTTAGCACCCACTCAACAATTTTAGAAGCTAAAATGAATTTGACTATAGTGTGATAATTATGGGGAAGTGATGGAGAGGCTGGATACAGGCCTGTTTAAAATAGTCTGGAATCAGGCCATACAGAAGAGATTTGTTCACAGTGCTAAGAAGCCAAGAAGGGCAATGACTCTAAAAACCTAAGGTAATCTAAGGTACAGTGTTGACCAAATCCCTAAAGACAATTAGGGTAACTCATAGTTGAAGTGTGAAGGAGGGTGAGGGCTCAGGTGAAGGTAGAAGTGAACAGGAATAATTGATGCTATAATGTTTTCTATTTTAGCAACAAAATATTTTAGGAATGTGTCACATTCCTCTGCAGAGGACACAAACTGTAGCTACACTGATAAAAATAAAGTGCTTGATCTACTTAAAAAAAGTAAGGCAACTTTTTGCATCATTTTATCCTGTAGATCAAACAAGAGTAGTCTGTGTATGTGCAACATTCATTTTGCAAGTACAGTCAACTTACTTTTGCAAATAAAGTCAACTCAATGGTATTAAGTTGTCTTCACTTGCAAAAGTAAGTTGATATTACTAGCAAAAGTAAGTTGATGTTACTAGCAAAAGTAATGTTGTACATACAAAGACTACTCTTGTTTGATCTATGTGATAAAATGATGCAAAAAGTTGCCTTACTTTTTTAAAGTAGATAAAACATGATATATTTTTGTTATGGTGATCTACTTAAATTAAGCATGAAGCATCAATCATCTATGTGTTGGTCAATCTGCCCAATATAATAATTGACATTTTGGCCTCATGGTGCTAGGAAAAAAATTACATAAGAACAAAATTAAGAGGGTGAATTCCCTTTAAATCATAAGTACACTCAGCAAATTGTGTGAGAGTTCCACTAGAGGAAAGGTCAAAGG
This sequence comes from Scomber scombrus, assembly GCF_963691925.1. Lineage (NCBI taxonomy): Eukaryota > Metazoa > Chordata > Actinopteri > Scombriformes > Scombridae > Scomber > Scomber scombrus. The sequence goes on from NC_084989.1 coordinate 494,032, forward strand.
GTCACCACAATCAAGAGGTCATAAGTCACCAAAATTGACATGTTTTATTGCTGACAAATTCTCACAAACAAGCAAACTCGTGTCAATATATACTGCCAATGACTGGGCAATAAATTAGTTTACTGTATAGAGCTGCAACTATTTTTTTTTTTCAAAATTTCTTTATTGATTTTCCATTTTAATGCATACACATAACAACAACAATATAACACATAAAAACAGAAACAAAAACCCTTCTAACCCACCCTCCTCCCACCCACAATAAGATCTACGGTAAATACAGTTTTGATAATTTCTACTTCACAGTACTAATACTCCAGCCATGGAACCATTATTGAGCCATTTTAAGATCATAAAGGTGGTGGCAACAGATCTTGTCCAGTTCTAGGTTGCACATTCAGATTATTCATGAAGGTTAGGAAAGACGACCACATCTTGTTAAAGTCCTCAACTTTTCCTCTTGCCATGTACGTCAGTTTTTCCAGTGCCAAATTAGATGACAGCTCTGTAATCCATTGGCCCACGGTAGGTCCCTGAATCTCCTTCCATTTTAAGGCAATCACACGTTTAGCTTGCAATAGACAGAAATTAATTAGTTTACGTTTTTTCACAGTCACTGGGAAATTCTCAGGGTATATGTGCAACAAACATATCTTAGCTTCAACTGGAACAACCTCTTCTGTGAGTTTAGAAATTAAGTCAAGAACTTCTTTCCAGAATATCTGCAGTTTTTGACAGCTCCACATACAATGTAGCAGAGTACCAACTTCTTCCATACATTTGGTGCAGTAGTCAGGAATATTGGGATCAAAGCGGTGCAATTTAACAGGTGTAATATAAGTTCTAAGCAACCATTTATACTGTAGGAGTTTGCATCTTGTGTTTATAGTTTGAGTTTGAGCCAGAAGACATGCCTTCTCCCAGTCCTCTGCACTAATGTCTGATTGTAGATCATTTTTCCATGCAGATAGATAAGAGAGAGAGTTTTCTTTAGAACCTGCTAATAGCAAACGATAAAAGATGGATATTTGACCTCTGCCCTGTAGATTGTTTACCATGAGTCGTTCAATAGTAGAAAATGAGGGTTCTGAGGTAGTTTTAATTTGGGAGTATATGAAGCTTCTTAGTTGCATGTACTTAAAATGATGTTTCCCAGGTAGGTCAAATTTATTCTTTAATTGTGAGAATGACATTAAAATTCCTTCTTCATAAAGATCTTTTATTTTACTTAATCCTCTCTCCATCCATTGTCTAAATCCCATGTCACGCCTCCCAGGAGTGAAGTTTTCATTTCCCCATATAGGTGTGAAACAAGAAAGTTTGGGGATGTCATTTAAAAAGGTGTGGGCTTCATGCCATACTATCAGAGTGTTTTTGAGGAAAGGATTTTGTGTGCGTTTTCCAAGTATTTTAGCTTGCGATGAGTAAAGGTACTGACACAATGGAAGTTCTATTGCATTATTTTCTATCTCTACCCAAGCTGGAACCTCTGTTGTATGAAAGTAATATATGGCTGCTCGGAGTTGGGCTCTTCATATTAGGCAATTTAAGCCCACCACGTTCATAGGGCAGATAAAGGAGAGAAAGACGTAGTCTAGGGCGCTTGTTGCTCCAAATAAAGCAGGTAATGTTTTTCTTAAGAGTTGAGAAAAAAGAGACAGGCAGGGGAAGTGAAATCGCCTGAAAAAGATACAAAAACTTGGGCAGGACAGACATCTTAATAATATTTATACGTCCTATCATAGAGATGGGCATCACATTCCATTTCTCTAGAGATTCTCCTATAGATTTAACAAGTGGGTTATAATTGATTGGTATTATGTCTTCAATGACAGGTGATATTTTAATGCCTAGGTAAGTAAATCCTTCTGGAGTATTAGTGAACTGAGTGTGGATCTGGGGACCTTCTCTCTCTTCCTTGTTCAATAGTAGCAAAGCACTTTTTTTATCATTGTTTTTATAACCAGAGAATTGTCCAAATATCTTCAGCAGATGGTTAAGAGCCTTAAGTGAAGTTCCTAGCTTTGTTAAAAACAAAACAATATCATCAGCAAAAAGAGACAAACGGTGTTCTGTCCTACCAATAGTCATGCCCGTAATGTCAGATGACTGACGGATTGCCATGGCTAAGGGTTCAACAGCAAATAAAAATAACAAAGGGCTCATAGGACAGCCTTGGCGTGTAGATCTACTAAGATTAAAAGGCTTTGAAATTTGATTGTTAGTCGCGATTTCTGCTACTGGGTCAGTATATAATAATTGAATCCATTTAAGGTATTTTTCCCCAAAACCAAATCTTTTTAAGACGTCAAATAGGTAGCTCCATTCGACCCTGTCAAACGCCTTTTCGGCATCTAATGACAGGATCGCATGGTCTCTGGCATTTTGTTTGACATATAGAATATTCAACAGCCTGCGCGTATTGTGAAAAGCTTGCCTGCCAAGTACGAATCCATTCTGGTCGTTGGCGATCAGGTTGGGTATTAGTAATTCTATCCGCTTGGCCAGAGCCTTACATAGTATCTTAGTATCACAAGACATTAAAGATATGGGTCGATACGATGTTCTATCTAAGGGACATTTGCCCGGCTTTAAAAGGAGGGAAATAACAGCAGCTCTTAAAGATGGGGGCAAAATTCCTTTTTCATATGATTCATTAAACATCTCTAAGAGATGGGGTAACAATTTTCCTGAAAATGTTTTATATAATTCTATAGGCAGGCCATCAGGCCCAGGTGCCTTTCCACTGCTCAAGCCTTTCATTGCTTCTGATAATTCTTCAACACATAAATGTTTATCAAGATCAGTTTTAGCTTCTTCAGTTAATGATGGAAACTGGAGTTTATCCAAAAACTCCTTTTGTTTTCCTGAGCTGTTCAGTGAGCTATATTCTGATTTATACAAATTCTCATAAAACTCTTTGAAAGCAATGTTTATTTCAGATGGATCGATCAGGATTTTCCCATCTTGTAATTTAACTGAATTTATAGCTCTATCAGTTTGTATCCTTTTCAATCTCCATGCTAACAGCTTTCCAGCTTTCTCTCCCTGGTCATAGTATGATTGTTTTAACCACAACAAACTGGAGGCTATTTTGTTGGTGGTTAGCTCATTGTACTGAGATTTCAGCAAGAGGAGCTCTTGTTGTTTTTCTGGGGTGTCATTGTGATGAAGTTCTTCCTCTAATTTTTTAACGTTTTGTTCAAGAGTGTTAAGCTGTGAATTATATTTTTTGGATTTATATGTAGTATAACTTATGATCTCCCCCCTTAAATAGGCCTTGAATGCCTCCCACTTTACAGACGCACTGGTTTGGTTAGTATTTAGAGAGAAGTATTCGTCTATTTTCCCATCAATATACTTTACAAAGTCTGGGTTTTGAAGCCATCTAGACTGAAAACGAAATCTAGGCGGTGAGGCCATTACATCAGGTAGTTGCATTATCAAGGAGATTGGTGCGTGGTCTGACAGCAATATACTGTCATAACAACATTTCTCAATTTTTGACAGTAGCCCATGTGAAATTAAAAAATAATCTATTCTCGAGTACGTCTTATATGTGCTTGAAAAGCATGAATAGTCTCTTTTGTTAGGATTAAGATATCGCCAAATATCAGTCAAATTTAGATCACTCATGAACTTTTTGATAATTTTTCTTGTTTGTTGATGAGAGGTATCAATACCAGTTGAACGATCCTGTGTCGGGTCTAACACACAGTTAAAATCGCCACCAATTATGTATTGACCAAGGTAGGATGATATAGAAAGAAAAAGATTTTGATAGAAAGACGGGTCGTCACCATTAGGAGCATACACACATATTAAACTGACTTGAGTGGACACTATTGTACCGTTAAGTATAATATACCTCCCTGATGGGTCTATATATTTGTTTTTTAATTGAAAAGGGATTGATTTATGAATTAATATTATGACTCCTCTGGCATGAGAAGAAAAGAAAGCAGAATGAACTTGACCTGGCCATCTATTCTTGACTCTATTTATATCATTTTCTACCAAATGGGTTTCTTGTAGGAAAATAATATTGGCCTTCATTTGCTTAATCCTATTCAATACCTGTTTCAGTTTTACCAATTTGTTCAACCCTCTTGTGTTCCAGCTAGAGATTTTTAATTCTGATCTAGTAGTCATCTATATTGAAAATAAAATTGCACATTCGAAAGACCTGACCGAGAAAAAAAAAAAAAAAAAAAAAAAAAAAACTTCACAAAACCAAAGACATAGCACCGAGATCCTATTCCCTCCCAAAAACCCTTCATGCACTTCCCCAAACGAAGTACATGTGAACTACAAAATGAGTAATTAACTCTGGTTATGATCAACGTTTGATCCACACAATGAGGAGCAACGTGATTCATGCACTAATAGGCTACAGCATCATAGGGCTCACTGACATATTGAAAACGGACTTTAAATTCAACCAAGTAAGTTTAAGGTAAACATAAATGAAATGTTAATCAAAAATAATCCAAAGAAATAGATAAATAAATCAAATAAATCAGAGAGAGAGAGAGAGAGAGAGAGAAACGAAAAGAATAAAGAAAAAAAGAAAAAGGAGGAAACAAAACAAAAACAAAAAAGTCACAGTTGGTTATAACTTAAAACTCACATGGAGAAAGCATGAGGAATATACACCTCTCAAACATGTTAGTTTCATTAAATGTCTAGTGAGGATTTTCAAAATAAAGGTACTCAAAGACGGTTTGTCCAAAACACAAGTCCTCCGTCATATAATCGTAGTGGTTTTCAGGTTTACCGTTACCTTATTTACTTGATTTAGTCCAGAAAATAGACTCATCGGCTCTCGGAGCTTGGGCATTCCTGCGGAGTGCCGGTGCCGGTAGATCGTTGTGGTGGATTGTTACGAAGGAAATCCTCTGCCTCGGTGACGGACGTGAAGACGCGGCGCCCGCCGTCATGGGTGATGACCAGGTGAGCGGGGTAGAGCAGCCCGTAGCGGATGTTCATGGCACGGAGCCTCGCCTTCACGCCATCGAATAGACGCTGACGCTGTCTGGTCTCAGTTGACAGGTCTGGAAAAAAGCTGACCCGCTGATTATTGTAGCGCACCTCCCTCTGTCTTCTGGCTGCTTTGAGTGTGTTTTCACGGTCTTTATAGTTCAGAAATTTAATAACAATTGGTCTGGGCGCTGAAGACCGGCTTGTGTTAGCTTGGACGACCCGGTGTGCACGCTCAATCACAGGGGTGGGGGTCAGAGTATCGCCCAGTAGCTTGGGAAGCCAGTTTTCCAGAAAACTGCACATGTCAGGGCCCTCGGTTTTTTCAGGGAGACCGATTAGTCTCAGGTTGGAGCGTCTTGCTCTGTCTTCTTGGTCTTGGATTTTATTGCGCAACATCTCTGTTGTACCTTCCAGTTGTTTCACTTTTTGTTGGAGAATGGTGACATCATCCTCTGCATGCGATATTCTCTTCTCAGTTTCGCCAATTCTCCTCGACTGGGACAACAACTCTCCCTTGATACTGTTAACAGCCCCCAGCATGTCAGCTGATTGTTGGACGAAATCCTTCTTCAGAGAGCGTATTGCATTCAGTATCTCAGTATTTGACGCTCCGCCGCTAGCATTAGCCTCCTCGTGGTTGTCGTTAGCATCTTGGCTAGCGTCGGTCATAGCTGTGTTGTTTTCTGCTATTTGACTCGGAGATTGTTGTCCTTGTTTGTTGTTTTTCCGTGTCATCATAATCCCCGGGACTTTTCCAAGTATAAAACTGAGTTTGAGTTAACTTTTAGCCGTTCCTTTTAGTATTTTCTCAGAAAGTCAGTGACGAGCCAAGTTACTGCGTGTCTGTCAGTCGCACTCCATAACCGGAAGTCCAGAGCTGCAACTATTAGTTGTTTAATTTCTAAGTTTCCTATTACTCAATTTAAGGATTTTTAATTGTCAATTAATCTTTGAGTCATAAAAAAAAAAATCCAAATTCAGCTTCTCACATGAGAATATATTAATATTGGTCGGGATAAAACAAGACATTCTAAGTTGCATCTTGGGCTTCCGGAAACAGTGATAACACATTTTTCACCATTTCCCACATTCCATACATCAAAGTACTCATTGGAAAAAAAACAAGACAGATTGTACAATAATGACAATTACTGTTAGTTGCAGCCCTAATACTGTATACTCTGGAAAAATGTCCACATTATTCAAACAACATCTGGTATTAATCATCAAACTTAACAAAGGGGCTTGTTTACCTTGTTTAACAATAGTTACAGTGTTGCAACATTTTAGTGTATTCATGACATGGAACATAGTATATACCAAAGACACTTTGATAAGAAAATAAGACCATAAACTCCATTATACTGACAACATTGGAAACACTTAAGATGCTAGAGCCAGACGCGCCAAAAGACAATGCCAATGACCCAACACATAACTCATGGGATTCACACCCTATTACATAATGGTTCTTCAAATGAACTTTGGCAATGTCCTCCAAAACAAACATTAATTCTGTCTACCCTGAGGAAGCACTTTCAGGGATGAAACCCCACCGACAGCCTGACCTTAAAGGTTTGAACATCCTAAGCAAATGACAGTTACATTCAAAATCTGACCAATACATTGATAATGCAGAAAACACAGTACCTCACAAAATATAAAACTGTACAGAGTTGTCTGTGTAGATCTGCCTCCGGTAGCAGTACCTGAAAAGCTGCTTGAAAAATACACCTAAGGTCACTTACAATGACTCCCTTGAGCTTAACTGAATTCTATCAGCCATTTAAAGTGCAGACATCTGACAAACATCTGACCCGAGTTTACACAAAACAAATTTAAGCAGCATACACACGAGCTTAAAAATGTAACCCGAGGAAGTACTTTTGGAAAACCTGTGAAAGTGCAATGTATAACCAACAACTGTAAACCTTGACAAGAGGGAGCTTCAGCAATGTCTGTATGGCTTTTAGGCATGTAAACTGACCTTCAGATCGTGGACCTTGGAGGACACCTTTTGGTTGACATCCTCCAGCTCTAGAAAGATCTTCTGAAAAACCTCAAAGGTGTATTTCAGTTTGTTAGGGTACCTTAGTTCCAAGGCGTAGATGAGGCCCATCAGGTAGGTACAAGCATGTGCAACATCAGGCATACCAAAAAGGACCTCTGCTCCCTCGATGGCTATTCCAGCCTGCTTCTGGAGATCTCCATCTCTGGCTTTGCTGACCACAAAGATGTTGAGGACTTGTGTAGTAAGGGCCTCTTGTACAGTCACAACATCGTCATCATCAAAAACCTGTAAAATACACCAGAAAAAATAAAACCCTCTTGTATATTAATGTGAAGGATGCATACAGTATAGCTCTCTTGGTGCTCTTTCTTTCTTTTGAAACAGTTTTCTTTACCTTGTAGTCCTTGATTAGCTCCTCCGTCTTTTCACCAAGGTAGAGAATGAGGCCTCTGATCACAGCTTCTCTTCTGGACTCAATGCTGTTGTCCTACAAAAACAGAAATGAGATCATGTTAAGCACAGACATCAGACTGCTACTACATATAACTAACTGTTTAACTGTTGTACACAGGGTTCAAAATGTTCAATTGATTCAAAGATTTCAAAACAAAAAGGGCACTCAGGCCAGTTAGGTGTCTATCGCTCCTGTTCGGAAATGTGAAGTCATATTCTGGGAGTGTGCCCCCCTTCTAAAATCCAAGAAAACAGAAAAGCCAACCGTGATGATGTAGCGACCACCGGCACTGCTGAGAACTTAAAAAAAAAAAAAAAATCTGACTCATTCCTTCATTCCACGCAAAATTATGGTAATATTGCTATGGTGTTGAAAATGCTGTTAAGTGTATTATAGTAATGAACAAATTGAAATATATACAAAAAGGCTATTTATAATTTTTGGCCAGTAAAAAATCTTTCTGACCAGTAGATTTGAGCGAAAAAGTTAAATTTGAACCCTGGTTGTACAGTAAGTACATGCCTCATTTAACATGTCAAGGGTCTCATCAAGTTTCTTCGAGCTTGAATGTATTCTTTGTGTTTCGTTTGGGTGGCATTGCTTGGTACGGGTATTTAGCTGAGTTTCTCCCCGTCATTTTGGTATGCTCCATGTTATGGCTAGTAAAGGGGGCTCGGCGCTGTCTATCACCTGCGGCTGTGCTCACTGCGTTTCAGCGGCTAACAAGCAGAGCTAACTACCTACAGCCACCGCTGCGACCAAAAACCTCCACAAATTAACTCAAAAGCGCGGCCACCCACACGCAGACACACACGGGTGTTTATTTACGGCCGACTTGCATCTTAAACCCCTCGCTAATGGCTAACCCAGCACAGGTGTGTTCTATATGCTGCCGATAACACGGCACCCGGCGCCGTCTACATCCCTGCTTACTTCAAATTACAGCTTACGGTTATTTTACTTATACATTTCTAAAATAATATAAAACCTGAAGGACTTTAGTGTTTAACCAACTATATCACCAACATTAACTTTATTCTTACCGTAAACTTCAGTCTCCACGTTCTGGAACTTCTCCCCTCAGCGGTCCTGAGACAAGCGGTTTGAACTAGTTTGCTACCCAGAATGCACCACACGGGGCGCAGTCGGAGCAGCGTAAATATAACGAACAAATTGTATGTTGTGTCGGTCTGCATAACAAGATTTGTTGAGCCACTTAGATAAAGCTTGTTAAGAAAAAAAATCTAAATGACTTGTATTTTGAACGAATGTATACTAATTCACAACTTGATATATTCATGTTAAGAGACTAACTTAGTTTTTTTTATGTTAATATCACTTACTTAATTATGTTACAATTACATACTCCCAGATTTACTTTTTTCAGTGTAGGTTTACACAACTGTTGGTGGAGATTCAAACTCTTTAATGAAGATAATAGCTTCCTCATATGGAGTCAATGAACTTAAAGATACTTTTTTCTATGAGACTTTTTCGATTTATATTTAGAGCTTCAACATTCCATTTTTAGTTTTCTAATATTTTCATTATTATTATTATCCAGGTCCTTGGGTTGGAGGGATGACATGACCAACTTTGATAGGGGCTGTTTGGTCCAGATTTCTTATGGACATTGATGAATAACTATAATTTACATTGCTGCACTGAGTGATACAGTCACGTGTAATGAAGGTAACAGCAAAGTCTGCAGCCTGCTATTTAAAATGTCTTAAACTTAAAAACTCAATCAAGAGATTGCCCAGGTTGCCTATGAGATGATACATGTGGTTTTAGATTAGAAGATTCATATTGTTAAAAATTCTGATGGGAAACAAGGATGGTCAACATAAATATTAAAACCACCAACAAATAAAATGTGGTTCTAACTAAGAACAACAGAATAAATAAAATCTGAAAATTCCAAAAAACAAAACTGTGGTCGTTAATGGTGCAGAACACAGTGTTATTAAGATTTATTTTGAAAATTAGTACTTCAAAGCTGGGAGGTTTCTCCACTGAGAGGAAAATATGTTTAATATGTTTATAGACAACTGCCAGTCCACTTTCCCTACAACTGAGCCTAGGGGAAATGAAGAACTTATAATTCAGAAAAAGCCCTTAATGTCACCAGTTTTAAGCCATGTCTCAGTTAAGAAGAGGTCCAATTTACTGGTTGAGACAGAATCATTTAGGATAAAGGTTTTATTAGCCAAAGACCTCATATTTAAGTGGACACAGCCAACAGAATAGGTTTATTTACAGTTTGTATTCCTACAAATTTAAATGGACGGAGATTGCAGCATATACTCAGTTAGAGTGATGGTGTCTAATGGTAATACAAGTGAGGAATAGGAAGAGGTTCCCCATCAGTGTGATCATTCCACAAGGAGCTGCTGTGAGTGAAGGGTGCAACAGTTTCTGTTGTGGGCATAGGGGAGGGAGAGAGTTCAAATAGGCATGTATCTGATGTAAATGGTCAATCACATGTGGATGCTCCAAATTAACAGCAAGCAAGTTCAGGTCTTCTATACATAGTGGAGCACTCCAAAAACAGGTCAAAGTTGTGAATCAAACCATTATTGTGTGCTGTACAAGTGTGAAGGCTAACAAATCCTCTTAAACTTTGCAGTGAAGGGACAGGTGCAGAGACAAAAGCGATTTTCCCACAACTGTTGAGTAGATAAAAAAGATAGATAAAATCTTCTTTTATCAGCTAAGACTAATGATGGGCAGTGTCATAGAGTCCACATTCATAATTGTCAAAAATGAATCCAGGAGTCCTCTAGGATGTCATGGATAGTAGCTCTGAGATAGCAGTGCATGACTGCAGTTATGAAACTGATGTTTCAGACTGTACAGTCCTAAATGATCAAGATAGCGGGGGAGGGGGTATGAGTGGGTGACTGGTTGACAGTGGTGTCAGGGACAGCCTTTAAATGGGATGAATGTTTTTAGCTGGAGGAAGCAGCATTAGGTCTGCTCACAGCCATTTGTGTTTCTACTTAGAGATTGTGTGGCATTTGCCCCTGTTTCTGTAAAATTCTGAATTCTGTTCAGGAGTAAAACACATCACAGTCATATTATGTGGGTGTGGATTAGTTCTGGATACGCACACTTTATTTACTCTAATTCTTCCATATTTATCTCTTGTATCAATGTCTTTACAGAAGATTTAGTAGATTGGCATCAAATACTTGTTTCATGTGTGTGAAGTGCATCCACTGTGAGAGCTCTGTCACCTTCCTGCATGACCTGAAGGCATCTCTACCTGACCTTATCTCTTGAACAGTACAGTTGTGTATTTGAATAAACAGAATATATTTTGGAGGCAACATAGTGCCACATTTGCAAACAATTCAATGATAACAGTTTTCAATTACATATACAACATCTAATATATTAGATATATTTTTTCTGTCAGTATTGCTACTAAAAATAGATATGGCCTTTTGTTTTTAGTAAGTTTTTACAGAGAAAGGAGCACCTTTTTTTAATAGATTTTTCTTAGAACTACATAGACACTGCTGTGACAGTTAGATGTCATCACTGTCCATACTGCACATCTGTCATTCTAAAATGTTCCTTATTTCAATTACTAAACTTGTTTTTCACCTTAAGTTTGTCAGGAAATCTGTTGGGGTGTTATTACTTTATTATTTAATCATCTTGTTTTTGTGAGCACCACCTCCTTTTCAGTTAGGATTAGTTAAGTGAAGAATGAAGCACATCATTCAAAAAAATTAATACATTTTAACATAGTTGTTTCATTACGGAAACGTATTGACAAAAAAGAAAAAGCTTCAGTATCACGTTACAATGTGAAGCTTATCTCGTTATAATGTGAAACTTATCACTTTATAATGTTTTAGATTATCTAAAAATATTGTGCATTTCAAATGATCCTTAATATGAACGATGTTAAAAGACACTGGCTTAGTGCATAGGGAGAGGTGCTCAATCAGAGTTGGCTGCTTGGGTGCTTCATTTGTTTGTGTTACAGCTACTAATTAAGTAATTACTGAGTAATTTAGCTGAACATTGCACATGATACTGAGTTTCTTCCTGGTATGAACATTGTAAATGAATTCACAAAAGTTTAAACTGGCTAATTAGTTTCTTTATAGTGTAACTTAATTTTTTCTATAACATTTGGCTCTTTATATATATTTTTCTGTATTACAATCATCATTAAATTTGCTGTTCAATACTGTTTTCACAGTTTCACAATTGCCTTCAGTAAAAACGTAAACTTTTTTTTAATGCATGAGATGGTCAAACAGATTTCATAAATGTTGTCCCACTGAGGTATTCAATGACCTTTATTGGCAAACTCAGGAGCCCGCACTAAGGAGCTACTGTATGTTTCTTTCCAATGGATTCCCACCTTTTATACTTCAAACCTACATACATCTTTTGTTAACAATACACACAGAGGCAAGCCTATTGTTAGCAGCACATCATCCATCATAGACAAAATTCACTATGTGGTCCACCACCTGAAACCCTTTGACGTGATTTATGTGCATTTTAGAAGTGTTTTGGAAGGTCAAGAAGACTCTTCTGTAGTGGGGGTGAGCCAGTTCATGAATACATGTATCACTGTATACCGGATTATCTCATAACTTCATCATCATCATCAACCATTAGCACAAGCGTTGCTTTGCTTGTCAGACAAACACTCTTGACTTGACTTCTTGCTGTTTCACATATTTAACCAGTTATGCTGCCTCGTCTTTCACAGAGGACTCAGTGTGCTATCTGATCAGGCCTGAACCACACAACAAACCTTTAGATGAGCTGTTCTTGTAATATAGCAATGCAGTAATTTACTAACTATTGTCATGGAACAGGATTTCATGTGAGCAGTCCACAGGCTGTTGATCTGGACATGTTTTCAGTGCCAATAGTAGCATTTTCTGTTGGTACATGAACACAATTTGAACAGGAGGGGGACATGCTTTTATGGGACATTTTTACTTGACATTTTGACTGCACGTTTTGACCTTCATTTCATGCTGTCAGTGTTCAGGGCTTCTGCAGGTATCAGCAAGTCTAATTTAATGCTTTTTAATGCCGTTTAAAAAAAATATATATTTTAATTGAATCCAGACAGAAATGTACATCCAATACAGTCAGTATCCAGTTTTTTGTTTTTACAACATAAACACACTCCCCAAACCCTATTCCCTTAATAAACTCCCACCTAACCCACCCACCCACGGACCTCATATTAAACCACGTAACATTCATGTTGTTTATCTAAAGCCTTGATAGCTGCTCACATCTCAGTCATGTTGTCAAAGCTGACGGACCGGGGGGGACCAATGCCGGTAGATCTAGTGCAACATTATAATTTCTCCTCCTGCAAAGTTAAATGCAGAAGGGTTATTCAGTGAACTGTGGTCAGGTTGGACAAAAGTAGTCCACTATGGGGACACCTCACTTGAAGGGAGATGACTGAAGTAATTGAGTAGCGGCCTCTAGTGTGAGTAAAACTTTCCAGAGCAGCCTCTAAGTCCAAACTTGATTTTCTCCAATTTAAGCAAAAATAGGATATCATGCAGCCAGGCTTTAAAAAATGGCGACTGGGGGGATTTCCACAGCAAAATAATCTTCCTGCAGGCAATCAAGGAGGCAAAGGCAATGACATGATCTTGAGTGGCTGTGGTACCGAATTCATCTGGAGCTATGCCAAAAACAGCTATATGTGGGGACGGTTTAATATTTAAACTCAATATGTCAGAGATGGATTTGAAAAAAGATTGCCAGTAACTAGATAGTTTAGAGCACGACCAAAACATGTGCGTCAAATTGCACGGGATCTGGGAACATCTGCTACATGCTTCACTAGTACTGTCTGGGTAGAGTTTAAAATGTTTTTCTTTACTATAATGAAGCCTGAAGAGTACTTTACATTGAATAAGAGAAAGTCTGGCGCAACTGGACGACGAGTTGACGGTGTTGAAAGCCCTTTTCCAGAAAGCATCATTAAGATCAATTTGTAACGCGTTTTCCCAATCAGTTTTGATTTTGTTTATTACTGATTCCTTTATTGGAGTTAGAATGTCATAGAAATACGAGATATGGCCTTTCCGCAAGGTTTTTGCCTCAAGTACCAAATCTATGCCACTGAGAAGTGGGGCTTGAGGGAATAGGGGTGAGTGGGTTCTAGCAAAATCTCAAAGTTGGAAGTACCTAAAAAAAACTGAGCTTTGGAGATCAAATTTCAAACACAACTGTTCAAAACTGGCAAAAAGCCCATCTATGTATAGATCGCCCATGCACCAAAGACCCTTATTCAGTAGAGTGGGGAAATGTGCATCAATTCTCGCCGGCACAAATTAATGGTTATTACAGATAGGTGACGCTTGGGGGAGAGTGAGCCATCCAAACCGACGTCTAATTTGTGTCCATATCTTTATTGTATTGATTACTATAGCGTTAGAAGTAAATTTGGAGGGGGAAAGAGGCAGAATGCTACATATTAAAGCTTGGAGTGAGGAGGAACAGGAACTTGCTTCAGTCTGACACCAGATTAGCTGGGGTGAGATGAACCAAAGTAAAAATGTTTGTACATTAGCTGCCCAATAGTAGCGGAGAAGATTAGGTAATCCAAGCCCACCCACTGATCTTTTCCTCTCAAGTAAGGTCTTATTTGCTCTTGCCCGCTTACCAGCCCAAAGAAAAGATGAAATTATACTGTCTATAGAACTGAAGAAGGATCTAGGGAGCTAGAGATATCTCAACAATACATTCATCTTTATTGTTTGAATCCTGCCCGCCAGAGAGAGTTGTAAGCAGTTCCACCTCTGGAGATCTGATTTAAACTTGTTGTCAGAGTGGAGAGATTTTTTTCTCGCAGTGCACGCATGGATCGTGTCACCATTACACCAAAATATTTAATTCCCTCACTAGCGGTCCTGAACGGTATCAATGAGGGTGGCAAGTCCAGAGCCAGTTGGTTAATTGGAAGAAATTCACTCTTGGAAATGTTCAATTTGTACCCGGAGAAAACACCAAATGACCATAGAAGTGAAAGGCTAGGAGGAATGCTCGTTAGGGGGTCCCTCACATATAGGAGGAGGTTGTCAGCTTACAACGACACGCGATGTTCAAGCCCCTGCCTCATGATTCCTTTGATTCTGCGATCAGATTTTAGAGCGGCAGAGAGCGGTTCAATCGCGAGCGCAAACAACAGAGGGGAAAGCGGGCAACCCTGGCGTGTGCCAAGGAAAAAAGGAAATGGGTCAGAACACCTGGGGGGAGGCATACAATAACCTGATCCAGGAGAGAAAGTGAGCACTAAGACCAATCCGTTCCAGGGTGGCGAAAAGGTAGGGCCACTCCACCCTGTCGAAAGCCTTCTCGGCGTCAAGTGATATAACAACCTCTGGATCTGTAGGTGAAGATGTGTGTGAATGACGCCGAGAAGTCTTTTGATATTATAAAAATAAATGCCTCCTTCTTATGAATCCTGTCTGGTCCTCAGAAATAATTAGAGGCAAGACAGGTTCCAAACGACGTGCTAAGATTTTAGCGAGTATTTTCACGTCAACGGAAAGGAGTGAGATAGGGCGGTACGACGCGCAGCTAAGTGGGTCCCTGCCTTTTTTATGAATGAGGGAAATAGAGGCTTGCATAAGAGTTTTCGGTAGGGAGCCGTGTTGGTATGAATAATTAAACATTTCGAGCAATAATGGGACCAGTTGATCTGAAAAGCGTTTAAAAAACCCATCAGGGCCTGGGGACTTGCCACTACATCAAGTGTATTGCTTCCCTGATTTCTGCCAGTGTTAAAGTGGTATCAAGCATCCTACTGTCATTAGGTGAGATTTCAGGCAGCATTACATCATCTAAAAAGCTCATCAGTTGGGTTTCATCCTTGGGGGATTCTGACTTGTGTAAATGCGAATAAAATGACTTGAAAGCCAGATTTATTTGATCTGGATCTGAAGTTAAGGATCCTGTTTCTTCCCGAATCTGAGTAATTTGATTAGCGGCTTGTTTGTTCTTAAAATTTGGAATGGAGCACGGCCTGCTGGGAAAGGGAGAAAAGGGCTCATCCAATGAATGAACAGTTTGCAAAATCGGGTCGAGTCCAATTCACAAAAGTAAATATATTTCTGGCAGTTTTTCAAGTCGCAGTTCACTTCTTCTGCAGCCAGGGTCGGCTGTAGCTATTTTGGTGCCCTAGGCGAGATTAAGTTATAAAATTTTCAAATATGTGATACTCTTTTGACTTTATTGGTCATATAAGGCACCTTAAAGCTGCAGTCGGTACTTTGAGGAGAGAGAGGATTTAGCGTCAAATTTGAAGAAGTACAACTTTCAGATCCCTCCCCCTCCCTCTCCGCTGCACTCCTGCCCTGCCTCCAAAGTCCCTCCCCCAGAGGAGGCTGACGTGCACGCGACCGTGTATGCTGATGTTGGTAACGGAGGTATCAGTAGTTTTGTCCTCGCTGATTGTTGTTGCTACGCCATGACTTTCTCTATGCTCCTGAAGCTGCTCTCCCGAGCTGAGGAGGAAAGGGGAGGGGGCTGTGTGCTCGTGAGCAGTGATTGACAGCTGTCAGACACCATCCTGGATCTGATTGGTTCTTGTTGTCCGGTCGCGTTGGATTCTGGCAATTTGCCAATTTGCAGTAGGAGCAGTAGGTAGAATAGATAGAATAGATAGAAGATAGAAAGTCTTTATTGTCATTGTACAAAGCACAACGAAATTGAGATGCTGTCTTTAAGTGCAGAAACAAAAAATAAATAAATAATTGCCATTATTTAATGCAGTTTAGTGCATAATGGCTTTAGCGTAAAAGCTGTTGTGTAATCTATTAGTGCGTACTCTCAATGTCCTGTAGCGTTTGCCTGAGGGCAGCAGCTCAAACAGCGAGTGTCCTTGTCATGTCTGTCAAGTTTCTGTTTGCTTTTGCACATCTCATGTTTATGTCTTGTCTTTCCTGTTTTTATTTTGAAATCACTAACCCTCTGTCTCTGTTCTAGATTTACTTCCTGCACGCCCTTCCCCCGTCCTGTCACACCTGCTCCCTGATTGTTCTCCCCACCTGTTTCCCATCTTCCCTCATTACCTCTTGTACTTTACCTTGTGTGTCTCACAGTCTTGTTGCCAGTTCGTTGTACCTCACAGTCCTCGTCCCAGCTCTTATTCTAGACCAAGCCATAGCCTGTTTCAAGCCATAGCCTGTTTTCGTGTTTTGACCCTGCTTGCCCCTTTGACCTGCCTTTTGCCTCTCGATTTGGAAACTTCTGCCTACCTGACTGCCTGCCAGTGTACCGAACCCTGCCTGGTAATAAACCTGCCTTTCTTGCCTGAACCTGCTGTGTTGAGCATTTGTGTCCTCCCGTTCTACGCTCCTAGTTCATGACAGTCCTGGGTGAGATGAGTCCCTGAGGATATGGCGAGCTTTCCTGAAACAGCGGAAACTGTACAGATCTTTCAGGGAGGGGAGAGGGCAGCTGATAATCTTCTGGGCTGTGGTGATGACCCTCTGGAGCGCTATCCTCTCTGCAGCTGTGCAGCTGGAGAACCACACACACATGGAGTAGGTCAAAATGCTCTCAATGGAGCAACAATAAAAGGACACAAGCAGTTTTTGTGAGAGTTGGTTATTCCTGAGTACTCTCAGGAAGTACAATCTCTGCTGTGCCTTCTTAATAATAGCAGTGGTGTTGATGCTCCGGGTCAGGTCTTCCTCTATGTGAACGCCCAGAAACCGGAAGTCTGTGACCCTCTCCACACAGTCCCCACCGATGAACAGGGGCGGAGTGTCCGTTTTATTTCTCCTGTAGTCTATGACCAGCTCCTTTGTCTTGGTAGTGTTCAGTGCCAGGTTATTTTATGTGCACCACACTGACAACTGCTCCACCTCGTCCCGATATGCAGACTCATCCCCCCCAGAGATGAGACCCACCACAGTGGTATCATCAGCGAATTTAACGATGCTGTTGCTGGAGTGGACGGGGGTGCAGTCGTGGGTGTAGAGGGTGTAGAGTAGGGGGCTCAGCACACAGCCCTGAGGTGATCCAGTATTTAGGCTGAGCGCTGAGGAGATGTGGGGGCATACTCTCACCCTCTGGGAGCGGTCAGACAGGAAGTCCTTGATCCAGAGGCAGATGGAGTGAGATATTCCCAGGTCTGACAGCTTGTTCACCAGTCTGTTGGGGATGATGGTGTTAAACGCCGAGCTGAAGTCCACAAAGAGCAGCCGCACGTAGCTCCCCTGCTGCTCCAGATGGGACAGAGCAGAGTGGAGAGCTGTGGCTATAGCGTCTTCTGTGGACCTGTTGGCTCTGTATGCGAACTGGTGAGGGTCAAACCTGGGTGGAAGATTTGAAGTGATGTGCTTCCGGACCAGTTTCTCAAAGCACTTCATAATGACAGGTGTAAGAGCTACTGGTCGGTAATCACTCAGGCTGCTGATGTTGTTCTTCTTCGGGAGTGGGACAATTGTGGAGGACTTCAGGCAGGAAGGGACGGCAGACTGAGACAGTGACTGGTTAAAGATCTTGGTAAAGACTCCAGCCAGCTGGTCCGCACAGTCCCTCAGCACCCGTCCAGAGACGCCGTCAGGTCCTGCAGCTTTCCTCGGGTTCACAGTCCTCAGCGTGCACCTCACCTCATGCTCCTCCACCTTGAGGATGTGACTGTTGTGGGCTGGTGGATTTAGTGTGGCTGCCTCCGGTGACTCCACCTCAAAGCGGGTGAAGAAGTGGTTCAGCTCCTCTGCCAGTGAGGCGTCACCAACAACAGACGAGATGTTACTGGGTCTGTAGTTGGTGATGTGCTGGACGCCCTGCCACACCTGCCTGGAGTCGTTGCTCTGGAGACAGTCCTCAATCCTCCTCCTGTAGGCAGCCTTGGCCTCTCTGATGCCTCTCTTCAGATTGGCTCTAGCAGCACTGTACAGCACCCCATCACCAGACCTGAAGGCGGTGTTCCTCTTCCTTAGCAGGCACTGCACTTCTTTAGTCATCCAGGGTTTCTTGTTGGGATAAACCCGGATGCATTTGTCAACAGTGACAGTGTCCATGCAGTGCTTGATGTAATCCAGGACAGCTGTTGTGTACTGCTCTAGGTCCTGATGTTCGAAAACATCCCAGTTTGTTGACTCAAAGCAGTCCTGCAGCTGTGGAGAGGCACCTTCAGGCCAGGTTGTAACAGTTCTAGATGTAAGAGCACTTTTTCTGAGGGGGGTATATGCTGGAATTAAGAGCAGGGACATGTGGTCTGACTGGCCCAGGTGTGGTAATGGCTTAGCCCTAATGCCCTTTTTGATGTTAGAGTAGACCCTGTCCAGTGTGTTTGCTCCCCTGGTAACACATTTAACGTGCTGATGTAATTTAGGGAGCACTGCCTTTAAATCAGCATGGTTAAAGTCCCCTGCAATGATGTGAACAGCCTCAGGATACATTCTCTGCTGACAGCTAACGGTGTCATGTAAATGTCCCAGGGCCGAGTTAGCATTTGCATCCGGTGGAATGTAAACAGCTGTTACCATGACAACAGTAAACTCCCGAGGTAGATATATGGGCCTGAATTTAACAGTTACATACTCCAGGTCCGGGGAGCAATAACTGGCGACAGTCTTAGTGTTGGTACACTAACTGTAGTTCACATACATGCATAACCCCCCTCCTCTGTCTGAGGAGGGGGGAGTCCCTAGTCCTGTCATGACGGTGTACTGTGAAGCCCGCTAATTTAATAAATGCATCTGGAATGGATGAATGAAGCCAGGTCTCTGTGAAAAGCAGAATTCAGCTGTTCTTTACAATGTTGTTTGTGGCAACCTGTAGCTTCAGCTCATCCATCTTGTTGGAGAGGGATCTTGCATTGGTGAGGAAGATGCTGGGAAGCGGCGGTTTGTGTGGCCGCCTCCGTAGTCTCACCAGCACACCTGCTCTGCAGCCTCTCTTCTGCCTCCTCTCCCTGCGCCGTCTTCGTCGCCTTCCCTCAGGGATGGTTATCCACGGAGAGCCGGGACGCCTGGCTATATCCACCGGGATGTCGTGGGAGCGGAGAAACTCGACTGTAACAGCTCGCTCGCTGTATAATCCTATTTCCATAAGTTCTTCTCGGCTATACATGTTATTCGAGACGAGTAATACACACAAAAACAGCCAAAAAAAAGCACTGAAAAGGGGAGCACCAAGCCGCTGCGTCTAGACGCGCCGCCATACCAATTTAGTGGGGCTAAATGAGCCAGTTTTTTTTTTTTTTACAGATTACTAGTTTCATGTAATGCTGTCTTTACATAGTGACAGTCTTAGCAAATATTACAAAAAGTTACTTTTATAAGACTTACCAACTGCAGCTTTGACTGAAATGAAAATTATTCTAAACTGTCAAATCCCTTTCATCACTCACCGCAGCAAAGGATCTCTGCACTGTCCCTGCATCCTGCACCTGTATCTGACTCACTCTCATGCACCTAGATGTCAGGAGAGGATGAGGAGTGATCATTATTTACTGAGCAGTATCTATTCTTTAATGTTTATAATCAGAACAAATTATACTGAATATAAATACTGAATGTAAATAAAACTGACTGTAAAATATCAGTCTGTGAAACTGGAAATTTACCCAGTCCTCAGCACAGGCCAAAGATTACTCCTCAAAAAGTAGAATAATTGTCAGTTTAAGATAATTTGTGTTTGACTTCAAAGTGCTGTCTTTATATTTCAAGGAGTTTTAAGTCTCGACTGACAAAATATCTGTCAATAATTGTTTTACTGGTTGCATTTAAAGTGGTGGTGTCATATTTCCCTTTGAAACAAACTTGCTAAAGACATTAATTAAGGTTACTGTAATAGTTATTTCGTTAAATCAATTTTCTTATTTAAATTATTTTTATTAGATTTTGCTAAGCATGATTTTGAGTGATAACGTCAAATAGCCAATCTGAAATAGCTTTTTAAGTCTAAACAACTGGAAATGGAGTGAAATAATGTGCAAATTGAAATCTGTTGTACTAAGACAGTCAGGCCACATTAGTTATGTTGAAATGGACATGTAAGTTCAAAGAAATGTTGGATAAGTTCAATAACTAATTTAATTCATATGACCACACTTTGAGTTAAACTAAAATAGATTTGCAAATTCAAACAACTATCTAAACCAGTTGAATCGATTAACTAATCCAAGTCAATTTAACTGAAATAAAATGTTCAAACAACTAATTTATAAAGTCAATCAATTAACTAATCCAAGTCTAATTAACTGAAACAGAAAGTTTACACAATTCAGCATTTTTCATTACGCTGAAATAGATTTCCAACTTCAAACAACTCCCCAGAGGAGTTCACTCAATTATCAAATTCAATTCAACCAAACTAACAAAGAGGTTTACACAAAAAGGGATATTTAGTCAAGATAAGAAACAGTTACGTTAGAACAGCAAATTATGTTTTTTCACTTAACTCAAACACTGTAACATAGGAACCTGACCGATGAAAAACTTAAAGGCCTTAAAAGTCTGCTTATACTCATTTGACCATTGCAGTCTGGATGTACTAGACTATTTTGCGAGGTCAGTTAATGGGCTGCTAATGTAGCACAATGAGGGATGAACCTTCTATACAACTTAATAAATCCCAGGAATTACCTTTATTGCTTCTTGGTTTCAGTTTTTGGGATCATCTCTATGGCCTTTACCTTCCAAATGAATAACCCAGGTATCTCACTTACCCTTGAGCACATGAGCACTTTGTCTTATTGATGGTCAGGCAAACTTTTTGGATTTTCCCCAGGACAGCTTTGAGATGTTGGAGATGTAACTGAGGAGCCTTTCTTAGGCACCAAGACTAGACAAGAATTAGACCACTCACTTTTAAATGGGTCAGTGACTCCCATATTGAGCATTGTTTGCACCCCATGCTTCAGTGGTTCCACCAGACTCTCTGGGTCTCAAACGTACAGGTTTATTTTTTTGTACAATCTTATGGTTGTTGAGATCAGTTCTTCCAGGTCTCTCTTGAAATAGTGTCGAAAACAATGTTTTACCTCATTCAATTGGATGTTGTCCTCTGGATTCAGGTGCTCTGGGATCTCTTAGGCATCAGTTAGGCTCCATCCATTTCTTCCCCTTCTCCATCAATGTCTTGGATCTCTCTGATCAACATGACCTTGTGGGCTCAGTCTCTCTCTCCAAATACAGCTCCAGCAGATCCACATGAAGGAAATGTTTGGACTGTTTATCAAGGCAGATAATCTCATAAATTACAGGTCCTACTTTCCTAGATACAGTGTATGGGCCTTGCCACTTATCAGGTAGCTTATTTGGTCCAGTAGGAGGCAAATCTGTCAGTCCAGGTTGTAACTCCCTCTATCTGGCATGTTTGTCAGACCTTTTAAAAAAAACATTCATGGCTGATATCGAATGACTTGTAACAGCTTTGCATCACAATAGCCAGTGGCAGAATCCACCATGCAGATGAGAGGACAATTTAACTAAATACAACAAAAATATTTTCCCCTCTATCACACAAATCTGCCATTATGCCAGTAAATACACAGCCACAGAACATGTGTTGCCAGTGTAGTTTAGTCTGTATGGTTGCCTACTTAAACCTTAAAAACAGTTGGCATAGGTTAGAGGTATACAGAAAGAGTAATGGCTGCAGAAAGCGAAAAGAAAGTAGTTCAGAACATAAATGGACTTTACTCTGTGTTTTCTCTTCCTGCTTGGATTAGAGGAGGGAGTTAGGCAGGATTTGGGACACATGGTAATTATCCCATCTGAGATCCCATCTGCAACCCTCCCACCTTCCTAGCCTGTTTTCTAAAGCCTCCCCATCCCTCCCAGCTTAAGCAGGATTGTCTTTCTCTGCTCCAGAGTGTCCGAGGTCACTAAAAACAAGCCAGGCTTTTGTGTCACAACAACAAAGGATTTCAAATAAGGAAGAGTGGAAGATACCTTTTAACTCCCTCTGACATGAGCCGCAGAATTTGTTTTGCAACCTTCACAGGTTTGGGAGTTTTGTGTCTTCTGTGTTGCCATTACAACAACATATTTTTAATAAGAAAAGAAACAGATATTTATACGCCTCACTTCATGCTGTTATTTATGTGGTGTTTTTTTCCTACATACCTCAGCTGTTCATGACCTGTCCCATATAATGCAATCTGAGTAACATTAAAATAATACTGTCATTTAAAGATGACAAAGTCTTTTTTTCAAAATGTATTATTATTTCTTAGTAGTTACATAGTTCTTCTTGTAGAGCCTTCATTAGAGCAATATACATTGCAAACTCTGTTTCTGCATGGAGGAGGTTGGGCTGATGGTCTGCTGGTAACATTACTCCATATATTGTAGCTCAGCCTGCTTCCCTTGAGACGGCTGCCTGAATAGCACCTTGACCATGTCACTTGCCTCCAGTGTTGGGGTCCTTACTCAAAAAATGTAATTACTTGTTACTTTTTTTTTTTAAAGGGATGCTGGTTTCAATCAATGTTGGTACTCGTACTGAGCCTGGCACCAGTGAGGCTAGTCCACTGGTGGTTGACAGTGATCAGTCTCCTGGCCTGGAAGAGACCTCTCCACTGGCGACTGCTGCTCCGATCCAGCCAACGTTAGATGCTGCATGGTTTACAGCAGGAGCCAGACCTAAGAGCCCGGTCCTCAACTCCACACCAAACCGGCCTGAACAAGTGCGAAGAGAGTCTCTGGGGCTGCCGGACCACACCCCTGCCTAGAGCTCTCTAACCGGTACGGGATCCTGCCCACCGAAGCTTCGGAATGTGAGGGCCAGGCCTATATGTGGAACGAAACTTTTTCTGGAACTAAACTTGTCGCATTTGTTTCATTTACTCTTGACAAAGCATGCACCGCACAGTACAACAACAATAGCGGGAAAGGTCGGACATGTCGAAACAAGCAAATCTTAAAAACTATTTTCTGAAACCAAACAGGTCTAAGGAGAGACTGCCGCAGATGATGCCGTGGCTCCCGCCAAAAAGAAACAGAAATGTTGGGCGTTCCGGCCCGAATGGAAAGACAAATATCCCTGGCTGAGGTGCGACATTATCGATGGATGAGAAAAAAAGTTTTGCTCACACTGCGAAAAGTCGGGTAAGAAGAATGGATTTACCAGAGGATCAACAAATATGAGAAGTTCATCTCTAATTGAGCACAGTCAGTGCAATGATCACGTCATCGCGGTCAATTTATTTTCACAGCAAACAGCAATGAAAAGCCACTGCGAGAAGGCTAAAGACATTTTAAACAAGAAGCTGAGCTCTCAGCTACAAGTTGTATTCTACATGACCAAAAATGACATCGCATGTCACCAGTATGAGGGATTGACTGAGCTACTTGGAGCAGTTAGGGCTCCATATTTTGTCACACGTGAAGGCATTTACTGGCACAGCGACTCCGTTGATGACATGGAAAAGGCGCTAGAAAGCGTTGTGATGAAGCAGCTGGATGAAAAGCTAAAGGGGAGTGACTTCATTGGAGTTATTATTGATGAGACGGTAAATATCACTGTGGACAAGAAGCTGATTATATACGTCAAAATGGAAGTAAAAAGGAGAGTTGAAATACATTTGCTGGGAAATTATGATGTGCACTCTGGGACCGCACAGTGCATATTCAACAAACTGGTTGAGGTGCTCCGCGACAGGGATTTGGAGTTGTCCCGTGTCATCAGCCTGGGCTCAGAAGGGTGTAGTGTAATGATGGGGAAACGTGCTGGAGTTGGTGCTCTTCTGAGGAGAGAGAGTGCATTTTCCATTCAGGTGCACTGTGTTGCCCACCGAGTGGCACTGGCGCAAGATGCTGCAAAATCTGTGGACCAGGTAGGGGCCTACAAGCGCACAGTTACCTCTGTGTACTCCTTTTACAAGCACTGGGCCAGCAGGACCAATCGCCTCCGTCAACTGACAGCAGTGCTCAGTGATGAAAACATGACAAGTCTGAAGCAGCCGTGCGCTGTCCGCTGGTTATCGTTGCACAAGGCAGTGAAAAGCATGAAAAGCAACTGGCCTGCTCTAGTGATGGAGCTAAAAGAAGATGCTGTAGGAGGAAATGCCCAAGCCCAAGGTATCCTGGGTCAAATCCAGCCATACAGCTTCATCGCCTTGACTCACACACTGGCTGATGTGTTACCTGTGATGACCAAACTAAATTTGATCCTGAGTGGGCTAACCTGGCCAAAATAGCCTGGGTGATCCCTGTCTCCAGTGTGCCAGCAGAGAGAGGTTTCTCTCTGCAGAACCGGATCAAAACAGCGCAGCGAAGTCGCCTGGGGGAGAACAAGGTCACAAGACTGATGCGCATTGCAAGTTGCGGAGAGACACTTGAGACTTTTGATTTTAATTCAGCTGCTGCACAGTTCACTGCAGCGAAAATGCGTAAGAAGTAGGCTAACATGTCACAAGCCCAAAACATGTTAAGGGATTTTTTTGTCTGTTTTCAGAAAGTTTTTATTGCATCTATTTCTCAATCTTTATTTGTATAGCGCCAAATCACAACAAAGTTATCTCAAGGCACTTTACACATAGAGCAGGTTCTAAACCGTACTCTTCAGGTTTAATTTTTTTATTAAAGTGGTATGATAGTCCAGACGTTTTTTTTTTGTTTGCAAATTGTAGTTGTAATTGTTTGCAATTGTTTTATGTTCATGTTAAAAGAGCGCAGGCTTGTGCAATATTTACTTATTTATTTTAGAAGTTACGCACGTGAGTCAACAGACATTGACATGCTTGATATCATTCTTATATAGCCTGCATAAAATTGATCATTTTAAGCTCAATTAATTCAGATAATACTTGACCGGAATTTAAAACACTTGTCCGGTAAATTGAAAACTTGCCGGTCATGTTGTCCGGTGCCAATTTTTTTTGGCTGAAACCCTGGATTATAACAGTCATGGATATGTCATTGATGAGTAACAAGATTGATTTCCAGGGTTTTTAGTTTTTTTGTAGTGTCAGATTAAAGAAATGCCTCCCATGGACTTCCATTATACTTTTTTTTAATTGAAGTTTATTGGGCAATGGAATAAAATGGCAATGCGCGCACATGACACAGACTAGCGCACACACACACACACACACACACACACACACACACACACACACCTGTGCCTTTGAAGTAAGGCCTTGTTTACATAGAGGTCCAGCTAAGTAGCGTGTTTAATAACAATACCTCAGGAACTAAATTCTGACAAATCAGAGGATTGGGAACTAGTACTTTGTTTCTAACGGGGGAAGAGGGTATAAATGTGGGCAGCTCCAGAGCTGTACATTGCTCTTAACCCTGGCAAAATGGATCCACGCAGCGTGAGACAGAGACAGAGAATCACTGATCTTGAGGAGATCATCACTGAGATACAACTGGTTAGCGATAACGAAGAAGAGGTAGAGGAAGAGGATGAAGACTTGGATTCCAGTTCTGACGAGGATGCATCTGATTCCGAATGGGAAGATGACCCAGTCCCTGCAGACACAGAAGAACCGTGGGCTGAATGGACCCCCACCCGCCCAAGAGTCGGAGCAGGAGGAGGAAGATGAGCAGCAGCAGCCCGACCAAGCTCAATGGACAGGAAGAAATGGTCGTCAGTGGTTGTCCCATCACGAAGGGACTGGTTTTTCCAGGCAATATTCCCCCCCCAGGCCCGACTAGATATGCGGTCACCCACCTCACCGAGGCTCCGAGGTCAGCGTGGGACCTCCTTATGACTCCTGACCTGGTGGAACATGTCCATCTGTTGTCCTCAGATATGTGACTGACACAGTCCATGAAAAGCTCATCAGTGTCGTTTCATGTGAGTCAACAACAGGGGAGTATTTTGTTGAAATGCTCAAAGAAACTCTGGCAAAGGTCAATATTGATATCCAGAACTGTGTTGGTAACTCTACAGATGGAGCAGCAAACATGCAAAGGCAGTACAAGGGGTTCTCCACTTTACTCTCATCAGAGTCCCCAAACCAAGTGCACATCTGGTGCTATGCACATGTGCTCAATCTTGTTCTGGGAGACACTACAGGTGTTGTGATAGAAAGTGCATCCCTTATCTCCATTGTGAATGACGTTGCTGTATTTATCAAGGACTCATACAAGCGTATGAATATGTGGGAGAAAGTGAGTGATGACAAGCGTCACAGACGGCTGTCCCCCATTGGAGAGACGAGGTGGTGGGCCAAAGACCAAGCCCTGAGCAAGATATTTGGCTGTTTTGGTAACCCAGACAATGCCTTGTTTGTTGATTTGATCATAACATTGAGAAGGATAGTGGAAGATATGTCAATGAAAGCACAAATCAGAGCAAGAGCTAAGGGCTACATTGAGTCCCTACTGAAGCATGAGACTTTGCTTACAGCACAGATATTCTTGAGGATCTTTGAGGTCACCTCACCACTGTCGAAATACCTTCAGACCAGCAACATGGACCTAATCACTGCTCATCGGCTTATGATGGGGGCCTTAGACAGACTAAAAACATGCACCAGGGACATGGA
The DNA here is from genome assembly GCF_963691925.1 of Scomber scombrus. Lineage (NCBI taxonomy): Eukaryota > Metazoa > Chordata > Actinopteri > Scombriformes > Scombridae > Scomber > Scomber scombrus. Next base: position 520,957 of record NC_084989.1, read on the forward strand.
GGGTGTTAAAAAGGCAGCTAATGTATTTGCTGAGTGGGCAAATAAGAAGCTGGAGGAGAGTGAATGCAAAGAAGTGGTCCAGGCCGATCTACCTGAAAAAAAGATCAGAAAGAGGAAGACCATGCCAGGTGAGGGAGCAGAGGAACAACATGAGTGGACTGCAGAGGATCAATACAGGGTCAACAATGTTATTTTGGACACTGTCACTGAGAGCATTCAGACCCGCTTTGCAGCAAATGGAGCTCTGTATGATGATTTTGCATGCCTCGACCCAAGGAATTTTGGTGCAGTTAAAGAAAGGGGGCTTCCGTCTGAATCACTCCAACAGCTCAGTTGGGTTTGATGACAGAGCCACATCTGGAAGACTGAAGGCTGAGCTATGTAGTCTTGCCAGCCATTGGGAGAGACTTAGGTTGCCCCATTTGGAGTCATATACTGTGTGGACTGCTGAGGAGACAGATAATGAGGAAAACGTGGATCGGACAAACACCAGTTGCATCTCCTGTAAAAACTGTGCCATATGTGTCTACCACATACTTTCCAAATACAACCTGCTGACTGATGCCTATCATGTCATTGGACTAGCCTACAAGTTCCTGCTGACCCTGTCTTTCAGCCAAGTGGCCTGTGAAAGGACTTTCTCCACACTCAAGTTTGTGAAGAACAGACTGAGGACCACACTGACACAGGAGCATCTTGAGGCATTTATGCTAATGTCAACAGAGAAAGAGACCCTGGTGACTATAGACAACAATGCAGTCACAAACAGAGTTGCAGAGACAAGTTCACTGCTCAAAAGCTTGTTAATGATATGAGACAATTTGATTTTCTTGGGAGATATTTAGACGTTATAGGTCTGTATATCTTTGGAGTTTGGTTTCTGTTGCCAAATTTTTGCTAAGCTGCTTGTTTTTTTTATTGCTTATCAACACACACTCACACACTCACAAATGCAAAACACACTGTAGTATATAGTAGTAGTCATATAGTATTTTTACACTTAAATTAAAGTTGTAGTGTTAAAATCACGGTTCCACTTGCGTCCTTCTTGCGGTCGGATAAAAGGCCTCTTGACACTAAACTCCCGGACTGAATTTAAACCCCAGTCCGCCCCTGGCTGAACTCCTCTGTGTTTGCTTTCACCAAGACCCACCTCGCTGTTTCATACCTCCCGAAGCGCAACAAAAACGTTCTCCTGATGTCAACTGCTCACCTCAAGCCCAAGGTGAGTAATAACCCCCCCCCCCCCAAAAAAAAATTCAATTTGCATTTAGTATATTGGAAATAACCACCTTTTCATGTGCTTTTTTCACCGTTTTTTTCACCAGGGTCTCTTTTTTCTAGCATTGAAGGGGTTAAAAGTCTGAAATTAATTAAATCAATGGTTTGGATCAATAGAGGAGAAGTGGATTAGAAGATGCATGCAAAAAAAACTAAATTCTCAAATATCTGTGTTAAATATATGTGTTATATCAAACACATTGGACACTTTTGTCCAAAGTGGTAAATGTGCCAGTAAAAAATACAAAGGTTAACGGAGAGTCATAGGGGTCTGATTTACTAAAGGTCTGCGTGTGTAAAAACGTGTGCAAACTTGACATCACCCGCAAAAAATGTGCAAGTTGATTTACTAACGCAGCGCACTGAGGTTTGTGTCTTTCAACTGTGCAAAATAATACACGCTGTCCATTTAGTAGTTTACCATAATGAATATGTAATATGAGACGTTTTAACCCCAGTGTGCAAAATACAGAGAGGAGAAAATGTAAATATGTTATTTAGCACACACATTGTGATTTACCAAACCTGAAGGTATTATTTCTGATGCTAACTGCGTCTATAAATAATACGTTTGAAGGACAGGTATTAACCTGCTGCTCCCTGCGCGCAGATGATGTCTGTTACTGTAGAGAGGAGGAGACGGAGGCACGATGACAATACTCACAGGAGTTTTTCCACCCGTGTTAATATTTTGGAGTGGAATATTTTTGGTTTTACTAACAACACAACACGCACAAACCGCCTTGCGGGGACTTTGCAGTCTTTCATTTATTGCGGTTGCAATTTTGCCACTGGTCCCCAGACATGTGTGGGAAGCGCTGGCAAACCTGCTGGTGGACGTGCTCTTTTAAATTGGGAGGCAGTTGTTTCTTCCGGTTGGAGCCGCTCCAATTTACTGACTTCCCCAGCCAGTGGCGTATCCAGGACATTTTTACTGGGGTGGCCGAGATGGGACACAAAGCTAGTGTGGGGTGGCCGTGGCATAGCGAAGTTTAATACGTATATGTACGCAGTCAACTGCGGTTCGAATCCCGGTCCTTTCCTGCATGTCACATCCCCTCTCTCTCCCATGATTTCCTGTCTCGTAACTGTCAGATAAAGGTGTCTATGCTGGTAAAAAAAAAATCATTTTTTAAATTCCATTTCCACCTATCACAGTCCTCAAGTATATCTGGTTATTTTAACATGTCTATTTTTAATCAGTAATTATGTTCAGAATAGGGTACACATTTTCCTTGTAGTGGATTAAAGTCTTCATCTCTTCACAAGTTAGATTAGAGTAGCAAAATTCAACTGCTCTTAACTCATCCTATAGAATAACATTAATCAGTCATCAGCTCATCATCTGTGTCACTTGTATTGTTACCTGTGTTTGCTTTACTATATATAAATATATATATATATATATATATATTTTACACTCACACAATCATATGTGTGTACATACATACATACGTGTGTGTGTGTATTTATGTATTATGCACATTTTATTATTGTTCTTCTGTCTTTTACAACTGTTTTAACTATTGTTGTTGTGTAGTGATGTTTCAGACAGTTGTAATTGTATAACTGGAGTGACAAACTACTTGAATGTGAGCCTACATGGTAAATTCAAACTATTCAAGCATGATGTACCATCCTGTGCAGGGGGAGCTGACTGCTCTTCATCACTACCGCTGTAGTGCTGCTGACTTCACTGGGCCTTTTCACTGCTGCTGGTAGAAGCTGTGGCTGGATCTGATTCTTTTCTTTTTTTGAAGAATCTCTGAATATCTCTGCTTCTCTTCATATTCTCTTAATATCCCTGAGGGGAAATGTAATTCAATCACTCAATCAATCAATCAGTCAGTCAATTCACTTTGAAGTAATAGCTATAACTACAAACGTCAAGCAGGATCATTGTCAGATTGGGTTAGAATGTGTGCAAAATGCAGGTGTTCCTGGGGCTCTGGAACCCCTTAAATAACCGCTTTGACTCCATTAAAATGTCAAAAAGAAATGAGGTATCAACAATGAGCCTAATTGTGTCTATTTATAGGATCTACAAAGGTTTATTTTTACATAACTACCACTCTTACCACTCACTTTTAATAACACAATTAACACATATTGCATCTCAAGCATTTGTGGCATCTGAATGCAACAAATAAATAAGTCACAGCTTGTTCTGTTATAGCTACTTAAATCTAGACTGTCATGTCACACTATATTTCACACACTGGTTGGCCAAAAATATAACATTAGCTCTATTGAACACACACATCTACAAAAAACACCCTCAGTCTTCAGTCCAGAAAACAGTGTTTCATATTTCATGGCGGTATCGAAATAATTAAAAAAACAAAACGCTAACGTTAAATGAACGTTTGCAGGCTGCTAAGTTAGCTAGTGCAGTGTAGTTCGTCTTTTAGCTGCTACTTAGTGCTGGATAAAGTTTTCCTACACATTCAGAAGGAACTACGACATAACTAAACATTAAATTACTTTACCTCTCAATCGACAGATTTCAGCGTCTTTATCGTTGTTGTATTGTTGACGTTATCTCTGTGACCGTCCTCCTGTTTCACAGACCAGCAGGTGCAGCGCGCTCATCTCATGGGTCACCTATCAGACCTGCATGGCCAAACGTCCGCTGAACAGAAATCAGCTCTCACAGCCTCAGTACGACCATTACTGTGTTAGTTAAAAATGTAAAACTGGCCCTAAATCAGTTGATCAGCTGTCATCATTGATTGACAGCATTTCTCTTGTTTCTTGTGTTGACGAACTTGACCAACTACCTATCAGATCTGGGGTGGCCAATGAGCTTTCAGAATCGCCATTACCCCCAGCGCTTGTAAATATTAAAAAGGGTGAATGCCATAAATACATTTGCGGCATACACGTCGGGCCGAAGTTTGCCCTCCGTGGTGGCACAGTCTGAAAATCTCCTCCTCCCGTTCGGCAGACAGGGCTCTGAATTGTATGTTCTCTTCAAAGGGAATTGGGGTCTGGGGTGCTGCACGTTCTGGAGAGAGGAGGGGGGGATCCTCTGCTGTCCTCTCAAATGTCAGCCGACGTCTTGCGCTGGGGCTTTCTGGTGTCGGTGGAGGGGGACTTTCCAAACGCTGCAGACAACTTTCTATCGGTATATACAGACAGTTTACTCTCATAAAACATGCACAGGTGTGTGTTCGCGTGCTGTGCACCGGTACTATGATTAAAAAGTGCAAGCTTGTTATTCTGAGTCATGCCTGTGTAGTATGCAGTACTAGATACTGGTGTAAAAAAGACTCTAGTAAAAGCAGACGTACTGATTCAACTCTTTACACCAGTAAAAGTAAGACTTAGTTTAATGACTTAGAAGTCGCCTAATGACCACAATTATGAAATGCTAAGTTTATTATCTGTGACTGTGACCCTCATTAAAGTAATATTTTACAAATCTGCATTATATAAACTAACGAAATTCGTTAAAGTACATCTGCTGAGTCTTTTTTACACAAGTACTGCATACACAAGCTTGCACTTTATAATCATAGTGCGTTGTGTTAACTGATCGGCTGTGTTGTGTTTTACTGGCGCACAGCACACGAACACACACCTGTGCATGTTTTATGAGAGTAAACTGTCTGCCTATGTTTTTGCGCAACGTACGTGTGGGGCAACCGTGCAGGCCAGCAGCGGGGGGACATTCGCTTTGAAAGACAATGGGACAGGCTCGAAATATGAAAAGGCTTTTTTCTTTTGTTTTTTGTGTTAGATTCAATAACAAAATAATCAGTCAGTAGGCTATAACAATTTACGTTTTCCCTTTATACATTTAGGGCAAAGTTATCTTTCCCTTCGCAGACGTCAAGATTAATTTCTGTAACATAATCACACACATTTGGAAAAATCATGGAGGTTCATTTACGCATTCTGAACCGGACGCTTTGCTCTCCCCCACTACACATAAACACAAACACACACACACCGTGAGTTTGCATCATTCACAGTTTGTCTGTCGCTTTGAAAGACAATGTGCAACCATCCCCCCACACTGTTTGTGCCAATGACAATGGGACAGCCCTGTTTGATCTGTTGTTAAGATTATAATATCATGGTCGGTGTCTACATTAAATCAGGTAAAATCAGAAAATAGTTGCGACGTCCATGAACACTCTACTGATTCTGAATCTCTGTGCGTGATTTGTGTGACAATGGAACCAAATAGCCCATTAAGCCCAAACAAAAAGTTGAGTAATGATAATGCTAATAAAGTGGATGGGCTTACCTGACTTAAAGCATGCACTAAATATAGACCGGGGTTGGCTTGCACATTTTTCAACAATTCTACAATTCACAAGTTAGGAGACGCTGAACTACCCACTACTCATTCTCAGCTTTAGCACTCTGGCATAATTTGTGTGAGAATATTCAAACCAGCATCAAATGAAAGGTTAATCATCCTTTAAATTCCTTGTTTTTACGTTTGTTTCTAATTTCTCACTGTCAAATGTTTATTTTCATATAAATAAAGCTGCGTTGCCTTGTCTTGTCTTGCCTAAAATCAAATACAGTCGTTTACGTTTTTCCATTTTGTATTATTGATCTGAGCGTAAAATTGAAATATGAAAAGCAATTTTTTTTCTTTTTTGAGTTAGATTCAAAACAAATAACAAAATAATCAGTCAGTAGGCTATTTCATTTTTTGATTTGATTCGATGAATTTCGGATGACCAGTAAAAATTCATAGAACATCAGAATGTGGGCTATTTTGTGACAGAAGTGCCATCTCCTGGTCATACCCTGTATTACAATGAATAGGTGGGTTTACAGGAAAAGATAGACACGCCCAGGAGAAGGAGGGGGTTGCTCCAGCCGCTGGAACTTGGCTGGGAGTCAGCTGGGAGTCGGCTGCCATTCAGCTGGCTTTCAGCTTGAATGGAAACTCTGAAGTGGCTACATCTGTAGGTGTGAGCAAAGTATTTTTGTTGGCTATGATAAAAACAGCCCAGCTTACCTAGTGTACTATCCAGGCACAGAGAGAGTGCAAAAACACAGGTTGGTGAAGTTCACAACCAAAACAGCCAATGAAAAAGGAACACAAACATCTGAGTCATACATAGGATATGGTGATAGGGATGTACATCACAAGGTCAATAACAGTGAAGAAAATGTTGATGACAAAATGCACAATGTACCAGGTCAAGAAATGCAGAGTGGTGTTTCTGGGACTTTACCTGAACAGACTGAGAGCACACAGCCAGGTAGAGTCACTGAGACATATAAACAAAAGGAACCCACAGAGAATCAGAAAGAAACCAGCTTACCTACAGGAGTTTGAGACTGAGGATACAGTGGACAAACTGCAAACATGCGTGGACTCTTGTTATAGAGCAGTATGTGAAATTCCTCAAACTTAGCAGGACGCCATAGCGTCAACCAAGTCAAGGCAGTGGAAAAATGCCATGAACGAGGAGATGCGATCACTGGAGGACAACGAGGCCTTCAGCCTCACCCAATGGCCACCAGGCAAGCAAGCAGTGGGGGGCAGATGGGTCTACGCACTAAAGAGTGACATAGATGGATCAGGTAAATACAAAGCAAGATTCGTAGATAAGGCTACAGTCAAAAACCAGGAACCGACTACGAGGAGACACAGTCTCACCCACAGCTGACATGACAAGTGTGAGAGTGATCATGCAAAAGGCAGCACAGGAAGATTTAATCCTACACCAGATGGATGTTAAAACTGCCTGTTTGCATGCACCAATTGACTGTGAGCTCTATATAGAGCAACCAGAAGGTTATGAGAAAAAGTCAGAAACAGGTGAAAAGCTAGTATGCAAGTTGAAAAAGTCCCTCTATGGTCTAAAGCATTCAGGCAGAAACTGGAATGCTATGTTACATACATGTGTGACTGAGAATGGTTTTGTACAGAATCCTGCAGATCACTGTGTGTATACAAGGGAAGCATTTTCTGGGGATAGATTTTAACCAAACAGATGGTCATGTTAAAATGTCACAGAAGAGATATGTGACCGAAATACTGGAGAGATTTGAAATGCAGGACTGCAAGTCCAGAGAGACCCCATGTGAGCAAAACTAGAGTACATAGAAAATGCTGAAAAGATGAAAGAGCCAAGAAAGTACAGAGAGGCAGTGGGAAGTTTAATTTACTTATCCACATGCACTAGACCTGATATCACTTTTGTGGTCAGTAAATGATCTCAGCACTTTGATAAACCAACAGAAGAACACTGAAACACAGTAAAACATGTTTTCAGATACCTCAAAGGTACAGCAGAACAGGAGTTATGCTTCAAAAGGAGTGGGACAGGGAAACTAGGTCTCAGAGTGTACAGTGATGCTGACTGGGCATCAGATGTAACCGACAGGCGTAGTACATCAGGATATTGTGCCAGTCTGAGTGAGGGAAGTTCTCTGATCTCATGGAAGACAAGAAAACAGGCGACAGTAGCACTGTCTACTTGCGAGGCAGAATACATATCCTTAGCATCAGGTATACAGGAATGTATGTACTTAGAGCAACTACTCAGGGACAGACAAATACCCATATGCACAAACAAAGGTGTACAAAGACAATCAAGGTACTATAGCACTAGCCAAAAACCCAGTAAAAAAAATATTTCACCCTACTTTTTGGGAGTTTGGGAGTCCTTGTTGATATATTAATCATAACGTTTGTCCCCCCCAACCCCAAAAATGGGTTTGTTGCCTCAAAGCAACAAAATGCTACAAGGGTACAAAACGTCATGGTTTTCTGTATACACACATACATATTCTGTAGTGGAATTAGGACAAAAAAAGCAATTTATGCAAATAATTCATTTTTATTTGAACAAACATCAAGTTCATTTTCATACAAACATTTAATAGAAAAACTAAATAACTGTGTCTGTGTGCATATGGGGGAGGGTGATGATGTATTTCTGTGTATTTGAATGCTACTTTCTTGACTTCTTTTCCTCTACTCAGTGTGGAACTTCAAAAAGCAGTTGCTAGTAGATGTGAAGCACAGGTGGATGTCACATTTCTGGCACTTTACTTTTGGAGTACCGTTGCACCCTGGAACTTTGCATCTGCCCTTCTTGTCAGACATCACTATCCAGTGGGCTGTGGCATCCAGGCGCACATCAGAGATGGGGATTGTTGCAGTGGGTCCCCTTCTCTTCTTCTCCATGTATTCCTCAGCAATGGTAGAACTGGGTCTACCTCTCTTGCGATCCAGACACTTTCCACTTCTGCAGAGGCCTTCAGAGATGTAGGATTTGAACGTATAGAGCTTCGTTTGCTCCTTTTTCATGCCAGTGCCATCACAGTCTCTTCTATACACCAGCCGGTGATACCACTTTTTGGACCTTATTTTGTTTCAGTAGAGTGCAATCAGGGAGTCAAGTAGATCCACCCCACCCATATTCTTGTTGTACTCCTTCACCACAGCAGGGCAGGGGACTTTGATGTTCACCTTTTGCTTGCGGTCCCACCTCTCAACCTCTTTAACTGGGGATGTCCTGATGTAAGTCACTCAGAAGGGTCGGTTATTAAACCACTTCATTACATGCAAAGTGGTTTCTCCAACCACAGCCATCTTCTCTTCAAAAGAGCCACGTCCTGTTCGCTTCAGTTCAGGAAGTCCATCAAGTTGACCCCGGGCAGTCTGTTGCCACGAACAGTGCCAGTGCAGTGAATTCCCTGCTGAGCCAGTGCGAGAACTAGTGGGACACTTGTGAACCAGTTATCAAAGAAGAGCTTGTAATTTTCCTTCTTTGGTATAGGCTGAGCCAGGCAGAGGACAACCTTGCCACTTGCTCCCACATCTGGTAGCTCTGGGGGTTGTACAACTCTCCCTGCATAGATCTCAAAGTTGTGTGGGACACCATCAGAGCCATCCAAGACGAGCACTTTGTAGCCCCATTTCTTCTGTTTTGCTGGGAGGTATTGTTTTAGCCCACTTCTTCCCTTGAATGGGACCATCTGCTCGTCCACAGCCAGCTTCTCCCCCATTGGGATCGTCTTGAACACTGAGTTCAGATGTGTTAGCAGTGGACGGATCTTGTGAAGGGGATCAGCATTTTCTTCCTGTCTGTCTTCATTGTTATTTAAGTGCGGGAATTTCTTGATGCTCCCCCATCTATTCAGTGCCATAGTTTCAGCTACTTGGGACACTCTGTTGGCTTTGTTCCAAAACATTTGTGTGCCTGGGAGCCCAAACAAAGACATTGTCAGAATTATACATCCCACCTGTTTCACATTCACAACCCTTGTCCCAGTAATCCTGTATCCCTGCTCTAACAAAACTGATGAGTGCAATCAACTGGATAGTAATTACTGATTGATAACAATCTGTTGCTTTTAATCAGGTGTGTGGAGCAGGGAGGCATCTAAAACACGCAGGCACAGTGTCCTCAGGACCACAGTTGAGTGCCACTGCTAACTAAAGTGGTCTAAATGCCCTGAGGCAACGTACAAAAAATCACAGTTTTAGAAAGTAAATGAAAACAAAATATGTCTTTAAAGAATTAAATATACTTCTTTAAATATTCATGCACATGCATATATTTTTATTTGTTAAGTTAATTCACTTTAAACATGTAAAAAAAAAACAATACTTATCTTACCATTCGCTGGCACTGTGTCAAATGCAGATTTGGCTCCAAAAAGGATTGCTCCACCCCCTGGTTCAAGGTCAAACCCATTTCTACCCCTACTTTTATTGGATGAGGACATGTCTGGTGATATTATATTTTTTTAAAAGCATAAAAAAATGTAAAGGGATGGTGTTATACCAAAAAAAGTGGTTGTTGCCTGAGGGCAACACCATGCCATAGAGGGTTTAGTACCATTTCATAATAGAAACTGTAAACAGTGGAAGGCTAATTTTGGAATACTGTCCTACTGAGCAAATGATCGCTGATGTGATGACAAAGCCAGCCACCAAGCTAAAACTAAAGACATTTGCTCAGGATTTGTTTGACACTTAGATGTGCAGAGTGTTTTTGTTTACATGGCTAAAAGGAAACCATGTTTTTGTAATTTATTTTCAGATAGCCCAGAGAGCTAAGAGTGAGTGGGGGTGTTAAGTGTTGTAATTTGATGGCGCCCTTACTCCCTGTATTATGGTAGACTGATATACTGCACTGCTTGTATTGTATAAAGTTTACGGTACGTACAGGACATGACGTCACCACGTTTCCAGTTAGCAGCAGTTGTTCTGTGTGAGCCATGATGATGAGATGACAACACATCAGTCCGCACTTTATTGTTAAATAAGTATGCCAAGAGGCTAAAGATGATTGGAGTAAGTCCTGCATATCCTCCATACACAGTAAAGGACTACGCACTCCAGTAAAACCCTTAACATATATTCTCAGCTATTTTGGTGAAATGTGTTCAAATATTGGATAGAAAATGTGTTTGCAGTACAAATTACATTAAGGCAGTATATCAGTGCAGACTCACCATTGACCAATCTAAATACCATTTGAAACCTGATATCTAGTATCCAATTGAATGAAGACTTGTGGAGATATAGACGTTTCTTGATCAGCCACTTATCTTAATAACACATGCACAATAATCACAAAACACTTGTCTTTAAAGCTAAAAACTCTTTATTAACAACCATCAATCAACAAGTTAATCAATAAATTGTTCTACCACTATACTAATAAACAAACACTAACAGCTGTGTATGGAAGACTGTACAAATAAACAGGTGTGTGTGAGAAAGCCGGGGATGCAGCCTTTGTCAATTACGCCCCAAAACTATGAAACAAACAACCTTTAGATATCAGGGAGGCAAGCTCGCTAAATATTTTCAAAAGAAAGCTAAAAATTGTACCTCTTCATTTTAGCCGTTTATATGCTTTTCTGACTGTCATCTCCAGACCGATGCACTATTGAACTTTGTTTAAAATGTATTTTATTTGATTTGATATATTGTGTTTATTCTACTTTTGAACTACTTTTACTATGTGCTATTTTTACTGTTTTGAAATTATTTAAAATTATTTAAAATGATCTATTATTAGTTTCTTAACATTGCTCTGTGCTCCTTTTAGGCCCTTTTAATGCGAAGCACTTGGTGCATATCATTTATATTGTTGTAAAGCACTTTGAGCTGCATTTCTTGTATGAAAAATGCTATACACATTTTTATTATTAGTATACTTTTTTAAATCTATATTGTAGCCCAATGATTCACCACACTTATAAAGATTTGTAAGAGACAGCGGCATGTGATAAGCTTGTATGTATTTTTTGTCAGTCTGAAGCTGGCTTTATACATGTGAAGATGTGGAACCAGAGTTGACCAGTGACGGACTATTCCAACTTCTACACCCAGACAGCAGTTAAAATACAGTCTCTTTACAATTTAACAAATGTATTACAAAAGCAAATGAATAGACAAATCTGTGGAAATTCATTCATTTAATAAACCTCTATATGGGCACCAGTAGTTGCACGAAGCACATCAAGACGGTACTGGATTTCTTTGCCATGTTCGCTGCAGCAGAGCCTCATCAATGGCATCAGTGATCTTTTGCTTCAGGTCATTGATGTCCCGTATCTTTGTTCCATACACGATACCTATTGTCTGTGAGACCTTCACAGACAATAACAAACAAACATAATACCAAATAAACCAACTTGTGTGTGTTTGTGAAAAATGATTGTCTTTATTTTCTTGCTTCCTTACCACTTCCGCATACTGAACATAGTTTCATACTCTCTCTCACTTGCTCTCAAACACACACACACACACACACACACACACACATCATCATCATCACACCTGTACCTGTCAAAGCTGTTACACCAGTTGGACGAAACCACATCCCAGCAGCTTGACACGCCCACCTCTTTCACACACACACTCTCTCTCTCTCTCTCTCTCTCTCTCTCTCTCTCTCTCTCTCTCTCTCTCTCTCTCTCACACACACACACACACACACACACACAGTACCTGTAAAAGCTGCTACACCAGTTCACTCAGTAGTAAACCACAACCCATAAACTTGACAAGCCCACCTCTCTGCCTCTTTCTGGCTCTGTCTCTCTGTCACGTTCTCATGTCATCATGAGCTGAGCCAACATCTTAACTCCAGGACCACACAAAAAAGAGAAAGAAGGACAAAAAAATTACCAAGGAGTGGAGAAGAAGCGCATTTGAGCAGGTACTGATGAAAGTAACAATAGAACACTGTTGATCAGCTTCATTGTATCGACTAGAATTTCTTAAAGTTATTCTCCTGTCATGCCAGCCAAACCTGCATTTGTTGTGAAGTAGTTACAGCACTGACTGCAAATCTGATGCAGAAACTTTTGTATTTAATTCCAAAATACCTTCAATTTGTTCTGTTATAGTTGGACATCAGTGTTTGGCTACAAAATTTAAAAAAAAATATCATACAGAAAGAAATATAGATATATGAATAAATATAGGCTGCTACATGTAGCCATTGTGTCATCATCATCATCTGCCTTACTGTAATACTTTATGAATGTCTATCTTGATAGTTAAGGAATTCAAATCCAGTAAAACAGGCCCACACCAACACTGATCAGATTTTATTGATCTTGATCTTTCATTTATTATTGTCATCAGCCATCTTTGTAATTTGTGGCAGTTAATCACATACTGACATAGCAGCTCCCTGTGTCAGTAGGTTGACAAACTGGATTTCTGCTTACATCTACAGTGAGTTTGGTTTACCAGTTTAATATAGGGTTAGTACTAAATATATGCAATTCATATATATACATATGGGTCAATGACGTGCCTATGACATGTTCAGTCTAACTGCATTTTTTTCAGTTAGAAAAAGGTTTAAATTGATTTAAAAAAATACCATATATATGTAGTACCTTTCCTTTATATGAAATCACTTTAACTTTTCAAAAACCACAAGTTATTAGTAATTTTTCTGTTATTTAAAGTGACAAAACATCATGTGGTGCGACCAATAAAACCAATAACTGTATTAAATTCAGAGTAAAATATCCCTTTTAATATTAATCACTGATACAGTATACTTAACTGAATTGTATTTTTAAATTTTTTCAATCATTTTTAAGCAATTTACAGGAAAAATAAGTCTTACATACATTTCAGAAGGCAACTGTGACATTATAGAACATAAATATGAGATTATTATTTACAAAAACTTAAAGGACATGCAAATAATTTGTTTCGAAAATTAATTTATTTTAAGATAGATCATGGTCGTACCACATGACTTTTTTAAGGTCAGTTCTAATTCATTGAGATGGAAAAACACATAAAACACCTCATTTACTATTTTCATATGAATTTGTGTACTCAACCTTTCTTAATGTTTGAATTACTGCAATAGATATTCCCATATTTTTTATTTTTAAATAAATCCTTATACGTCATTGACCCATATATACTTGCTGTGGAGTCTTATTTTTTAACCATTTGAACATACTTCACCTGCAGTGTCTATGAAGCGCAATACAACTAATAATATATGCAATTCATGTTGCGGAAGAAACAACTGCTGGCAATGACCAACATAGTGATTTTTCTACATGTAAAGAACAGGGAGCACACCTCTGAGGACAAGTAAAGAGAAGGGATATCAAGCTTGAGAAAGAGAGGGGTGGGGGTGGACGTGCTGTAAAAGCTGCTTAAAAAAAATCTGATATGTTTATCCAGCAGTTTCACAACAATTCACAACTCTAAGACGCTAAACATCTCTGTCATGTGACCTTAATGACCCTGTGTCATGCTGGGGTGTGAATCACCATAACTGCAAGATCAAAATCACAAGACAGGTTTTTTCTAGACTAATAAAAACAAATTTCTGCAACATATCCTGAAGCAAAATGCTGTCAACATCAAATTGTCCTCAGTATTGCAAATTAAAATCAGTCTGTCTTAAAAAGATCAAATAACTAAAACATCCTGCTTGGGGGCCCAGGGAAGAAATTATTCTGACCAACTGTTTCTCCAACTCTGTGTACAGGTGTTCTATTCCAGAATAATACCTGGCAGCAGATTGGCTGTGTGAAAATTTGAATTAAACTCTGAAACAAAATCTGATCATGATAGTATAATATTTTTTTGGAGTAATCTCCCAGGAATAATTTTACCAGGTGGTGTCAGAGGTACTCTTTGATTTGGCAGTGCAGCTCCATAGTGTTAGGGGAGTCTCAAGTCCCTCCAAAAATGCTGCGTGTAAGGTTATTTTCTTTCCAGCCACAGACATTCTGTTTTCACAGCAAACTGACCTTTATGATTAAAATCATTGGAGTGCCCATTTAAAGCACTGTAGCTTATATGTACCCAAGCACAATGTATGCAGTATATATAAGCCCATATATATATATAATATATATGACAATACATTTTTTACTGTTCTCAACAGTCAATGTTACTGTTGATGATCTGTTTTCTTTCTGTGTGGCTTGTCTCCTGCTTCTCAGTATGGGTTCTGGCCAAAGCAGCGAAAAGCTTCACTGTAACCGCTATCTGAACGGACAGGGTCCTCCATCACTGGTACAGCAAGGTCTGTCACCACATTACGCACATACATACCTCTTACTGTGTATATCAAGCTTTCTTTACTCAGCTCCTATCCACCTGTGTATAATTTGACTAAAACTGGCCTGCTGTCCATGCAGCTAATGAAGAGGTGAATGGGATGCACAAAGAACTGAATGGATGTCAGCCACAGGGACAGATGACCTGGGTGATCCTCCACAGAGACCTGCCAGGATTCCCTGATAACAATACCCTGCAGATAAACGCCATCTTCCCGGATGGAATACAGACAGTAAGCTTGGCTAAAACTACATCTGTTTAAAGTCTGAATTATAATAGATCCACTCTCAGAAACAAATTGGCTTGGTTTAAAAAACCTTTATTTACTTTTTTACTTTTTTATGTCCTGAGTTTAAACATATTAAAATACTTATTTAAAAAAAAACATTGTTCAAGGTTTGTGTACATGATCATATTTGGCTGATGGAAAATTAAATCTTGGTTTGCAAACTAGTACATTCTCAAAAGATGATCAGCTAGGTAGATAGGCTTTATTTGGCAGCCTAGTTTGGATGACAGACATGTCACATGAAACAATAGCAGACGTGTTAAAAATTTAATAATCTGTCTAATTTAAAAATCTCTCTTTGTATTGTCTCCTCTTGTGTTTTGGACCCACTTTTTATGTATGTGTATATTGAATGTTCAGGAAAAGTGCCTTTTCATTTGTTTGGTGTATTTTATGTCCAAAAGCATTATCTTTCTAGAAACTACAACTAGGATCAGAAATCTTGATTGATTTACTGATTTAAAAAAAGGTCAAAGACAGCTGTGTGTTTAATTTAATTTAAATGAAACAAGCAACACAACAACAACAAAAAAGAGCTCAGAGTAGAGCAAAGGTTTCTATGGGCATTCTTTCCACGGAATAAACTGATAATCTGGTCAATCTGGTTAGCAGGATGGGAATGGAAGAATGCTAAACACTTAAGGAAGTGAAGATTTTACATTCTCTGTTTCCTGCAGGAGGAAATTTGACAGTTACATGTTGAGCTCTGTTTAAGTCAAGATTAACATTTCTGCATTTTGTAATAACTAATTTCAATAATGAATTAAGGCTGCAAGCAGCAATGATCGGGCCCTCGCACCATGCATGTTGAATTGTGCTGAGGTTGAAGGGTTTTATTGCAGTGTAAATGTGTTCAGGTATGAACTCTTATTGGATATTGCATGAAGGGGGAGGGAGAAAGGAGAGGAGAGAGAGGCACATTGGAAAAATAAACATTGAAAATAGTAGGTCTACGACGGGAAAGTAGTGGGTCCAGGACAGGAACCGGTCTACCCGACGTCTACAGCGCCAGATTACCTGTGAGACGAAAAAGCACAGAGAACTCTGGGGAAGAAGTTTAGGTTAGTGAATGCATTAATAGTACATGAATGTAAATGGATAAAGAGCGAGGGAGAAGGAGAAAGGAGCTCAGTGCATCATGGGAGTCCCTGGCAGTCTAAGCCTATAGCAGCATAAACTAGGAGCTGGCTAATTATAAGCTTTATCAAAAAGGAAAGTTTTAAGCCTACTCTTAAAAGTAGAGAGGGTGTCTGCCCTCCGGACCGAATCTGGGAGATGGTTCAACAGGAGAGGAGCCTGAAGGCTCTGCCTCCCATTCTACTTTTAGAGATACTAGGAACCACAAGTAGGCCTGCATGCTGGGAGCGCAGTGTTCTAGTAGGTACATAAGGTACTATAAGCTCTTTAAGGTATGATGGAGCCTGATCATTAAGAGCTTTAAAAGTGAGGAGAAGGATTTTAAATTATATTCTGGATTTTACAAGAAGCCAATGCAGCGAAGCTTAAATGGAAGTAATATGATCTCTCTTTCTAGTTTTTGTATGTACGCATTCAGCTGCATTCTGGACCAGCTGGAGAGTCTTTAGAGAGGTAGGATTCACCTGGCTTTATTGAAAGATATAATTGAGTATCGTCCGCATAACAATGAAAATGTAAGGAGTGATTCCGATAATATTAGCTAAAGGTAATATAAGGAGAATAGTATTGGTCCATCCACTGAACCCTGAGGAACACTGTGTCTAACTTTTGTTTGCATGGAGGATTTATCATTAACATTTACAAACTGAAATCTATCAGATAAATACCATTTAAACCAGTTTAATGCAGTTCCTTTGATGCCAATTAAATGTTCAAGTCTTTGTAACAGGATTTGATGATCAATAGTATCGAAGGCAGCACTAAGATCTAACAGGACGAGGACAGAGAGAAGTCCATTGTCTGACGAAGTTAAGAAGTAATTTGTAACTTTTACCAGTGCTGTCTCTTTGCTATGTTGAGCTCTACGTCCAGACTGAAAATTCTCAAATAAACTATTACTATTTCACATAGCTGATTTCTCAAGGATCTTAGAGAGAGAGGGGAAGTTAGATATAGGTCTATAGTTGGCTAAAACACCTGAATCCTGAGTAGGCTTCTAAAGAAGTGGTTTAATTACAGCTACCTTAAAGGACTGTGGTACATATCCTGTTACTAAAGACAGATTGATCATATCTAATAAGCAGCCTAGTTGGAATTGAGTCTAGGACAGGTTGATTGTTTGGATGCAGTAATCATTGAAATTAGTTCAATAAGGTCTGCTGGAGATTCTTCTAGTTTGGCGGAACACTATATTCTTTCTAGTTTATGCGAAGTTTGAGAATTATACCATGGAGCTGTTCTCTGTTGTTTTATTACCTTCTTGGAATCAATAGTTGTTCTCTGTGAGCCTGCAGCACTGTCAACAATATGGTCCATTTGGAAGGGACTAAAATCAGAATAAGAAATCTCTTTTGTATTGACACATGGTATTGATTTCAGTACGGATGGAATTACTTCCTTAAATTTAGTGACAACACCATCAGACAGACATCTAGTAAGAACATGTTTGTCTAATGGCGTATAGTCCAATAACAGAAATTCAAAAGTTATTAAATAATGGTCTGATAAAAAAGGATTTTGAGGGAAAATTATTAAATGTTCAACTTCAATACCATATGTCAGAACAAGATTGAGGGTGTGGTTATAACAGTGAGTGGGCTCATTCACATTTTGAGAGAAGCCAATTGAATCTTATAATGAAATAAAAGCACTGTTAAGGCTGTCATTATCTACGTCGCCCACTATAATTACTTTACTTTATTACTTTTACTAAGGACTAGGTTTGATTTAAAAAACCAGGGGTAATTCTAGGATCAGACCTTTAGGGGGGCTCAGCTCCTAATGAGAATTTTACATATAATGACCTACAAGTGTTAAAACCCCCATGCTAAATGACTCATTTCACTGGATTACGTAAATTAGAATTAGAATTAAGAAATATCAATACATAGTAGAGTGGTCTACTATAGTGTATAATAATAATGGTTTATAATAAACAATCACAGATTTCTACAGAGACCACACTAAGCTAGTTAATGAACCCTGAGGGAAAGAGCAATATTAATGACAGATATAGATGAAGCCACTTCAAAGTTCCCCTGTTTCTTTGATGACTCCTTGGCTGGTCCCTGAAAGGTCAATGGCTGGCCGATAATGGAAGCAGGGGGGTAATGTGAACCCCCAGCGATGACCTGGTCAATGAGGCCCCGACTGGAAACGCCCCTAAGCTGCCTGAGTGAAAACCAGTTGCAATGCCTCATTTGTCCATGGGGACGAGCAGTGGATTTAGACCCACTGCTACTAGAAAAGACTAGGCTGTCCAATGATTAAAAAATGTTACTGGATTTATCACATTACAACTCTGTGATTAACCCTGATTAAAATACTAGGCTAAATATTATATACACTAATATTACTTGTATTTACTTCTATTCTTCTTTATAAAGTAGCCTAATGAAGGGTGCAATATAGTTAATCCATTAGAAATGAAGGATGCAATAGAAGCTGCCGTACATCTGACAGGACACCGTCCGTCACAGGAAACACTTGCGGACACTTCTCCTCTGACTGATCACTGATCACTGTCAAACCAAGAAATAGCCCATGAGACAAACCCCGTCTAGTGATTCAAAACAGGAAGCGCTATTTAATACGTAGTATTTCCACGGACGGTGACAACCACAGTGGAGAGACTTGGTTTTCCCTATCCGGTAATCCTGGACTCTGGTCAAATCTGCCGAAGTCCAGTGCCTATTTTTTAACACTTCCAGTCAAAATTTCCGGTGAAAATATTCCCTCCAAGCAGTAAGCACAATTTAAATTGTATTAAAATAAAATAGATTGGAAGGGTAAAGGAGCTTTATTGTCATTATACAATGAATGTACAACGAAATTACAGGTTGGAATGGAGGGATGGATGGATGAATGGAGAATGGATTTTAGGTCCAGGCCCACCCATTTTGACCCAGGCCCATAGTAAGTAGTGAGTGATTTCGGACACAGCACTAGTTAGTTTTCATTCTAGCTGTTCATCCAATAAGCAGCCTGAGGAAAGTTTAGAGTGAAAGCTTCTCAGCCAATCAGTGGCTTCTACCTCATGTGTGGACTCTTAAGCCTGCCCACAAGCCGATCGTTACCAGCAAGTGATCCAATGAAATGTAATAATACATTTACATTAAATCAGGGCGCACTCACACTAGGCAATCGTACCGTGCCCATGCACGTTTGCCCCCTAAAATCCGGATTATTTGGCTAGTGTGTGTGCAAGTGTACCGTGCATGCCCAGTTGACACCTGACATTAATGCAGCATTAGAACAACGTTGTACTCCAGCGTTGGATTACTATTGGATTATGATATGGATTTGAAAATCGGTTTACGTTAAAATCTAACGTTGGCTTGACGTCAAGATCTAACAATGTTGTCAATATAACGTTTAAACAACGTTGGGCTTTGGTTATTTACCCTACAACTGAATGTCAGAATTTTACGTAAACAGGTGAGGTTGACTAGACATTGGATACTTAAAACCAACTAAATAACAACGTAAGCTTGACGTTGATATTTTAATGCAAAACTGATGTCAGCTTTAGATGTTGTCTCAACGTTGGCTTTTAGTTGTCTGACGTTGCAACCGATATCCAACCAAGGACCAACGTTAATACAACGTCTGAAGGCTGAAGTGTGGCGTTTTGCTATTGGTTGCTGAGATTGACAGGTGACTGGCAACAATTGAGATAACGCCCTAGACATAGAAATCTAGGTAATAGATGAGCATGCTTGAAGGAGGCATTAGTTACCAGTTATGCCTGTATGTTTTAGAGTCTTCTGACTGAACTTTCACTAAGCTTCATTTGTTATCTTTGGTTAAACCCATTTTTTTTACAACTTATTAGGAGTAAAATAATACCTATGAACAATTTTATAATGTATAAATGTATTTCTAGCATCTCTGGTTGTCCTTCCAACATTTGAAATGATATCCTGCCAGATGTCCTCACCAAAATTCATACCTAGATCTTTCTGCCATATTATTCTCAAGCCATCACACAGCTTGGTCTCGATGCTAGATATCTTCTTATAAAACATTGAGGCAGATTGTAGGGCCTGTGGAGCATTAAGAAATTCTTCACATTTTAGTTCTCCTCCTTCCTCCTCAATCCGAAACAAGCTCCCACAATGCTCCTTAGCTGTAAATATCTTCAAAAGTCACCTCTATCAGTTAGATTAAACTGTTCTTTAAAGTCTGCAAATGACATAAATAATTGTTCTTTATATAGATCTTGAATTACTCTTATGTCTTTGGCCAACCATGACTGCCATAAGAATACCTTTTTCCCAATACATACTGAGGGGTTATTCCATATTGAGGAATAGCTTTGTTTGTATTGAAAAGTGAAATTCCCAGTAGTTTATGAGCTCTTGGCCATGCCCACTGAGAGTGGCGAAAGATTAAGTTTCTTTCTACTATTTCTGTATTTTTTTGTGACATTAAATCCCTAACATGAAATGGGAATGCCAGTCCCTCTTCTACCTTAACACATCCAGGATTAGATGTACAGTTGCTCCAGTGCTTTAGTAATTTATGAATTACAAATGCAATGCTGTAGAGTTCCACATTTGGAAGTGCTAATCCACCACAATCTCGTAAGGCCCATAATTTCTTAAATCTAATTCTGGGCTTTTTCCCATTCCATAGAAACTCTGTGATTAACTTGTTATACTGCTTGAAGATTCCATCCGAAATTGTTACTGGAATCATCATAGATATATAATTGAATTGTGGAGTTACTACCATCTTAATTATATTAATTTCCCCCCACAGAGTTAGATTAATCAGCTTCCATTTGTCCAAATTCAACTTAATTTTCTTAAGTGAAGGGAATATGTTAATAGCTATTATTTTCTCCAATTCTGGACACAGACTAATGCCTAAATATTTCATTCCAGTTTGGACCCACCTAAATTGAAATGTGCTTAGTATGGATTGATTGCATTCTTTGGATTTATTGGCATGCATTCAGACTTCTGCCAATTTATTTTATAGCCCGACAGCTTTGAAAAGGATTTTATAGTGGCTAGAATATGTGGAATTGACTGGAGGGGGTCTTCAATAACCAATAAAATGTTGTTGGCGTAAAGAAACATTTTGTGTTCCTCCTTGCCATAAGAAATCCCCTTAATATTGTGCTCGCCCCTTATTGCAGTGGCTAAGGGTTCGAGAAATAATGTGAAAAGGAGTGGGCTGAGAGGATCTCCTTGTTTAGTCCCACGTTTTAAGCCAAAGAAAGGTGATATCATGCCATTTGTCATCACTGCTGCCCTTGGGTCAGAATAAATCACATTCACCCACTTAATAAATGCATCTCCACATCCAAATTTCTGCAGAGTGTGATGGAGAAAACCCCATTCCACTCTATCAAATGCCTTTTGGGCATCTAAAGATATGGCAGCTACTGGCGTATTAGCATTGTTCTTCATTAGGTGTAGCAGACGCCTAACATTATCTGTGGATGACCTGCCTTTTATAAAACCTACTTGATCAGGGTGTATTATATGTGGTAATATTGTTTCTAGCCTGGTAGACAGGAATTTTGTTAGGATCTTGCAAAGTTAATAAGACTGACTGGCCTAAAACTCCCTGAATCAGTAGGTCCTTATCTTTCTTAAGAATTAGAGATATTAAAGCTTCATTAAAGGTATATGGCAGTTTCCCAACAGAAAATGCTTCCTTAAACACCTCTGTTAAGATAGGTGCCAGAATGTCAATATATCTGTTATAGTATTCTGATGGAAAACCATCCAAGCCAGGAGATTTTCTAGTTCTCATAGATACTATAGCCCTTTTAACCTCTTCAACTGATATATGTCGGTCTAGTGATTCTCTCTGGTCCTCTGATATCTCAGGAAGTTTAATTTTGGAGAAAAAAGCATCATATTCACTGCTCTCTGGGTTAACCTCAGACTCATACAGCTGTTTGTAAAAATCAGCAAACACTTTGTTAATCTCTCTCACTTTTGACAGCTGGTATGACATAACTGGACTCTCTTTGGTGTAACTGTCTGGCTAATAATTTACCAGATTTTCCCCCGCTCTCATAGAAATTGACTTTAAGTCTAAGTAGGGCATACTCTGCCTTTTTATTATATATTTCATTAAGCTGAAATTTCAGTTCACATATTTGTTTCAGCAGAGGGTCGCTATGCTTCTTAGCCAAAGCATTCTCCAAGTCTTTAAGTTGAGACTCTAGCTTTTTTAATAGTTGTGTTTGCTCTTTTTTCTTCTTACTGGAGTATGCTATGAACCTTCCACTAATATAAGCTTTAGCAGCTTCCCAGACGGTACCTACTCTACCTGTTGTACCAGTATTCTCCAAGAAGAAATATTTAAGCTCTTCTTCTATTTGACTACTAAATACAGGCCTGGAGCAGAGATACATTCATCCTCCACCTACTTCCCTTGCCGCAACCTTGTCCCAATACCAGGCCTAGATGCAATATTGCATGATCAGTTATTGCAATTGGACCTATCGAGCAGTCAGATACATTATTTACTAAGTGTCTGCTAATCAAGAAATAATCTATTCTACTATGTGATTTATGTTTATGAGAATAAAATGTATGTTCTCTGTCTTTTGGATTAGCCAGCCTCCATATATCAGTCAACCCCTACATCCTCCATAAGCATTTCAATGGCTAATCTATCCTTAGGTATATTACTAGAGAAAGTGGTTTTATCTAATGCTCTATCTAGCACTTGATTAAAATCTCCAGCTATAATTGTATACCCATTAATCGTATCCCCAATCACTTTGTTTAGCCTATGAAAGAAACCCGGGTCCTCTATGTTTGGAGCATAGATATCGCATAGATTAATCTTAACCCCGTTAATCTTTGCTTCCACATATATTACTCTCCCCTCTTCATCCTTTTGCTCATTTAAAAGAAGAAAATTCAGACTTTTGTGCACTAAAATAGCCACTCCATGTTTTTTGCTAGAGTATGAGCTATGATAGATCTGACCAACCCAGTCTCTTTTTTTAATTTAGCAGCCTCAGACTCAATCAAATGAGTCTCCTTTATACACGCAATGTGGACTTGTTGAGACTTAAGGTATGATAAACATTGCTTTTTCTTAATGGGGTTTTGTAATCCATTAACATTCCAGGACACTATCCTTATGCAATTACTCATACTTTAAGATAAGGATGGATTTGGCATATGGCCATCCTCCACACATGTTCAAGGCTAGACCCATAGGCCAAAAGGTTATTCACAGAATGCAGGTGATTAACACAAAACAGAAGAAAATAAAAGGGGGGTGCTGCCCAGCTGCCATACAAATGCAATAACAATAATAATATATAATAATAAACCACACACAGAATATCTTTAGAACAAGGAAAACCAAAAATAATCCCATACCCGACCCCTCCAACCCCTCTCTCTTCTTTGAGAGACCCTCCACAAAAACGGTCCATGAGGCACACTGAATTGGTCAACATCAGAACCTCACCCTAACCCCAAACCCATCAAAGCATTCATTTCTCAAAAGCAGAAAAGAAACACGCACTTCATAAACCCCTATTTAACTAGGCCTACCTGTTTACTGATTTGATCAAGAAATAAGGAATATCCATGGCCGTAGTAGCCTAAAACATTTAACTCACTGTCCTTGTCAGAATATCCATTTGTCGAAGAAAAAGAACAAAAAAAAGAGAGAGAGAAACAAAAGGGGCCTGAAGGACAAGAAAAAAGGGGGAAACAGGTAGCCTCTCCTAGCGTCACTGTCCACTGTCAATTTCCACTTTCCTGCAAATAAATTCACATCCCTGGTCAGTCCCCATCTGTAGCTGTCGGATCCTGCTCATCCAACCTGCCCGGGGAATTCCGCTCCTCCGAGTTTTCGTTGAGAAAAACCATGGCCTCTCTGTTGTCGGTGAAGTTCATCCTTTTCCTCTGCCATGTAAAGCGCAGCTCCGCTGGATATGCTAGAGTGAAGCGCACGTCGAGTTCGTGTAGCCGGCCCCGCACCTCCTTAAACTTTCTTCTCTTCTCCGCCGTCTCTCTCGTCATGTCTGGGATGAATGACAGCTTGCAACCTTTCGAAAACGACTTCCTTATTCCTGTACTTCTGCATTGCAGCCGCCAACACCTTTTCTCGCTCCAGGAAACTCAGAAAACGAATTATGATTGGTCTTGGTGGTTGATTTTCTCCCGGTATTGGAGCAGGGGCACGATGTACTCGTTGTAGCTGTGACCCATCAAGTTCGACCCCCAGATCTTCGGAAATAATGGTCTTGACACACATTGATGGCTTACCGTCTTCAAGCCTTTCTTTCAGACCAATAAGTCTAAAATTATGCCGTCTATCCGTTTTGGCAGCATCTTCAACAGCCTGGTGTAGTTCCTCACACTTCGAGACAGTTTTATCCACTTGTATGTGGAGGCCCTGATTTTAGTCCTCCAGCTGAGAGATTCGGTTTTCTGCTTCATCCAACCGGAGCAGGTCTGTTCGTAGACCAACATTGGCGCTCTTAATTTCAGAAATATCGACTTGCAATTTTGTCAGGAGCTTTCCAACTCTTCCCATCACTTCCATGGCTTTCTGCAAGGACTGTTGCATAGATGTTAGCACATTGTCACTCTCTCCTTTGGTAGCCCCCGCATTGGCCGTTAGCTTACCAGTAGCCCTTTCAGTATTTCTCTTAGACAACACCATAATGACAATAATAATAATAATAATAACAACTTGAGGCAGCCTATTTCTGTGTCTATGTTTGACCAATGAGTAGCAGTCATCCATGCAAACCCTGCTCCCAGAGTCCCTGTACTTTTGGAAGATACACATTTTGAATCTCTCCTGGTGATCTTCTACCATGCCTGAACTACAAACTGAACTTTTTCCTTTGGTCAGATATTCAGTGAGTGATACACCTGCTCAGCTGGACATCCCCCTGTATTGTCGTAAATTGGCAGACTATATTAAAAAAGTGATTGGAAATGTTTCACTGTTCACCCAGTATGGATGTGAGCACGATCAAACATACTACTAAAAGTGGAGTCAGCACTTTAATATTGGTCATTCTTTAATTTCAAATCAATAGTACTAAACTACAAAGCCAGAACAACTCAAGTGTCCAAATCCTACCTCTAAAGTCTTGTTTAACTTACCTAACTGCAGGAGAAACACCCCCACCCTGGCCAGCCTTATACAGGGCTACGGCTCTGTGCTTACCTGCCTGACAACCGCGAGGGCAGAAAGGTTCTGAGGGGGCTGGACAAGGCCTTCAACCAGCAGCTCCTGTTTACTGTTGCCACCAATAAGAACGGAGAGGACATTGTCACCACAGCATCTATTCCCCTAAAAACCCAACCAGATGGAAGGAACATGGTGTGAGTAAACATTATATCCCCTGTTGGCCACTGGAAATGCCCAATATAATATTAATTTAATTTAACATACTTTAAATTCTTCAATTCAATTCTTCTTCAATATGTGCCCCATTACAAAGACCACTTTTGATGGGCTGAAAGATAGTAGAATAAAGCTTAAAGTGGATATATGATATTTTTGTAAATTTCTGTTATTTATATTATGTTATGATATGGAATGCTAAACATGATCAAACTTCCAACGCTTGAGATGGAAGTATGTAGAAATGCTGCCTGCAATTAGTTTCCAGGTGTTCTTTGCATTGTCCACTCAGACCAGATTGGATTGCAGCTCCAATGTTTCCCATGGAACAGCTTCTAAGAGCTGCCCAACCAGAACAGAGTGGGCTGTCCAGGAGGAGGGCCTTAAAGAGATAGTAGCTAAAATGGCCTGTTTCAGACAGAGGCTGATAAATATTCCAGTTGAGCCTAAAATTAAATGTATGGACCTGGAAATGTGCATGATATGTCCCCTTTAACCGCTGTCCAAGCTTTTACCTAAACGTCACTGTAAGATCCTTCTCTTGTCCTCAAATACACCAGAACGCATGCTGGTGACTACCAGAATCTTGTAATCTAATGGCTAATAGAACTGAAAACCAGGAAGTTGAGTGATACACAAGTTCATGAACTGTTGTTTCAATTCAACTCATGATAGTCAGCAGGTATGGAAACTTAATGGGCACTGCCATGTTGCTATCATCGATCTCTATCAGTCTATCACCAAATTAACATCCTGCAGAGGCTTTTACACTGGTTCAACTCGTGCACACATCTAGTGATAGTGAATAAACAAGCCCTCCAAAATAAACAACAAAATACATCTGTTTTTGGTCCTTGCCTTGGAGAAAGACGCATAGAAATGTTTTCTGATCTGATGCCAATGCAATATGACATCTGTTTCAAAACTAAAATGAACATGTACTGTATTTTGCAAAAAGTAACACTGCTGCAGATGCTAAGGAGAGAGAAGCGGAATGGGAGAAAATTGCTGCCCGAGTCAGTCCATAAGTTTGAATGCAGCACTCCATTGACTTTTACATTCCTCACTTATAATTGTAGCATACAATAAAAATGAAATAAAAAAAAAAATAATTCAGAAAAGTAAGGCACATTTTGCTAGGGTTATGATCATACCTCGCTTTAATTTTATTCATAGTTGACGTAGGTTATTAAACAAAGTAAATATTAATTCTGTGTCTATTTCAACATGAAGTAGCCTAATGTAAACCCCCAACAGACAGCTGTTTTAACACATATGTCCTCTAGTCTATTATCCTGCTTAGTAGATTAACATTTTACACATTTTTAACAATTTTATTTAACACAATTTTACATATATTACACACACACACATATATATATATATATATATATATATATATACATATGGCCGATATATTCCTCATCTCAGGGTTAATTTACTCCACATAACCCGCTTTCTGGAATACCCCCCAGGTCTCTGAATATAATTTTTTAACATAATACACTATTTTGTATATACTGTCTGTCATACATTTTTGGTTGGTATATACAGTTGGTTATGGGGGTGGGCTCTACTCAAGACTAGATTTATTTAGCCAGCAAAATTGCTTAGTTCAATAGAAAGATTTGTGACAGATACAAACAAACAAAACAACATGCTAGTGAAGAAAACACATCAGTCACAATCAAAATCAAACTCATTGAAGTGTGAAAGCCTGTTTTGCTGCTAATTCTCCTAATAGCTTCTGTTAAAAAAATAATATGCACAGGGCCATGTTTTTTATTGTTCAAAGGGGGCATGACAGAAGATGTCTGAGAAATATTGCTGTAAATGTAATAAGGTCATTGTCTTTATTGTGTTCTTTCAGTGATGGATACCCAGATCCTGACTACCTGAAGACTGTGAGAAAGCTACTGAGGGACAAAGGCATTGAATAACACAACTTCAAACAAGAGTTTTATTACATTATCTTATGGATGTGTTTAATCAATGTGTAATCCCTTGATTTGATTTCACTTTATTATCAGAATATTATTCTGAAATTTCCATTTGTGTCCTAAGGTATACACTGTTTCACATACAACACATAACTAAACACAACATTTAACCAGACAAGTAAACAAATAGGCCTACTAAAAATATATACAGTATATTACATCAGATATTATTACATGCCTTAATAAATTATTTTACTGTATAACAAAAATGACTTTTCAAACACAGTATGCTATTATTGTATTTTGAGGGCAGTATGTTTGGGCCATATCCCTGTACAAGATATTTCTGAATGAGTAATATGAGTAATGATGAGGTTTCAAACAGCACAGGGATCAATTCCACTCTCTGAAAGATTTGTTTATGCCATACATTTGCTATGTAACATTTAATGTTGTATGATATAGTCCATGTTTAAAGTCACGGATAGAGTGAAAATATTGCATCCTATTAAATGATTTTGAAAAAGACACACCATGGTAGACATTGAATAAAATATATTGATTTAAGCCAAAATAAACCAAATTACAAATTGTGCCAAATTAAAGTATGAGGTATGGGCATCAGTGGCATCAGTGGATGCGTAAATGTGTGTGTGTGTGTGTGTGTGTGTGTGTGTTAGGGTATTGTAATATGCAGAAAGCTAAATAACTACAATTAAAGCCACATGCCAGAAACCAAACCAAGGATGGTGCCTGTGCGGCGTATTCTTATCTTAAATTTGTCATACTTGTCATGAGGTGGACCTTTATGAGTGTGTCACGTCAGATTCAACAAACACTCATATCACCAGGAAACAGTTGTAAATGACCTGCATAAATAGGATGAATCCCACCTGCTCTAAATGAACATGTGTTTTGAGAATGGTAAATCAGCATAATTGACGCCCTCAAAATGCCATATAAGGTCAGGCGTCCGGCAAGTTGTAGAGAAGCTTTATTCATGAAAATGGCACTAAAGACTAACAAGAGGAACTTTACAAACTCTGAGACTGATGTCCCGCTCTCAGACATAGATCAGCAGAAACACATATTTGGTGGTGGAATTAGAAAAGGTCCAACGAAAACCAAAGAATGAGAAAAAAAAGGTCCTTATGGCGAACACTGCTTCAGCTGTTATGCGCACTGTCAATCAATCAATCAATCAATCAATCAATCAATCTTTATTTGTATATCGCCAAATCACAACAAAGTCATCTCAAGGCACTTTACACATAGAGCAGGTCTAAACTGTACTCTTCAGGTTTAATTTTAAAGAGATCCAAAATTCCCACATGAGCAGCACTTGGCGACAGTGGCAATTTTAAAGGTACAGTGTGTTACTTATATGGCTTTTTATTAGCAAAAATTTAATATTGCTTTCAAAAATACGTATTTACCGAAGTCTAATCACAATCGCATACAAATGAAAGCTTTCTCGTAGCTTAGAATTAGTTGTTTACAAATACATAGGTGGCGACGCACCAAGCGAAGGCAGCCATGTTACATCGCCATCTTTGAATACTGTAGCCGAAAGGGGACAAACTTGGTTCGCCTTTCACGTTTTACCTTTAAATCCCTGTGTGTTGTCGGGGGCAGGGAGGAGAAGCAAGCAAAGACAACTGTGTTGGTGAAAGCGCTCTGCGGTTCATTTCCACTTGCCATTTTATATGTCCTGTTGGAGCTGCTGGATGCAGCCACTGATATGGACTGAATCTATGTTTCTCTTCCTTGCGGAGGTCCAGGTGTGGCCAGATGTGGCCAGCTGCAGACAGAGCTCAGCAATGCTTAGTCTGCTAAAAACAACTTAGCTTCATGTTATTGTCTTGATGGCTGCAGCTACTTTAGTGTTTGCATTTTTTCAGAGAGATGTTTTAGGTCTCGTTCCCCTGTCGTTGTCCACAACGCTTCGGTGCTGACACTTTAAATGAGCAAACAGATAAAGCAATAAGCTCCGTTTATCATAACAGCAGCGGGAGAAGCTCCAGGTCTCAGCTCTTCCTCCATCACCTGCTTCTGCTGAAGCCGGTCCGGTCTAAACTGCTTTATCCTCTTATTGTCTTCTAGTTAAAGTCTTGTGAAATTATGTTTTTGTATAGAAATTACCAAATAATCTTTAATTTCCACGGCTCACCACAGTCACCCCTAATTTGGATCAATCAGCAGCCACATAACGTGCGTTTAGAGTGATTGACAGAAAACCTGACAAGTTACAAAACAATATGACTTTTTCAGCTCATCATGACCCTGAACTGGGAGGCCCCTGGGCTTCAGCCCAGGTAAGCCCATGCATTAAAGCGGCCTTGATCACAAGTGAAGTCGGGATGCCCATAAAGAGAACACTTTGCCTTGATGATCCAAGGAGGCTTGGTGTTGTGCCCCCCTTACTTCCACCTGCCATATCACAGCTGATGCAAACTCAATTCAGCAGAGGTATAGGTATGTGACACACACACACACACACACACACATCACACATTTGCCTTTGTCAGAGTCATCGTCTTGGCAAAATACAGACTACACAACAATATAAAGATATATGAAATGATCTGTGCACATAGTATGTGAAAGCACTACTTGTCATTGTAAAGGCAGATATGTGTGCATCATAGTAAAATGAGACAACAACAAGTGAGACGAAAGGTCAATAGTTGTACCAGTTTGGGATGTCGCAACAAGCCTGTGTAGGGAGTTTTTGCCATATCCATATCCCTAAAAGGAGGTTAGGAAGTCAAAATTAAGAGAAAGTGTTAGGCTTCCAGGAAACCAGATCATAGCTGGACACGCCAGGTCGGGTTGACCTGGCACACACAAAATACCAAAGGACGCCTATGTGCCAAACCAGTAGTATAAATAGCCTGGAGAGGGGCTGAGGCGTCAGCTGTTTTCGATAGTCTTCGTTGATGTTTGCTGTGTTTACCGCATCTTCAATAAAAGTCCCAGTTGGCTGTTCAACTACTTCTGTTCTCGGTCTCTTACTTTAAAGGTTATTAAAGTTAAGTAATCAAGTAATTATCTTACATCATCCCCAGGATTTGGTGTCTACACAGCTGAGGACTTAGAGTGACCACCATTGCCTTTGACACCTCATAGGCAACCATTACTACTTTTGTATTGTGTTTTGAAAAGTTGTTGTGATTTATTGAAAATATTAATAAATGTATATTGCAAATAATAGTCTTGTTTTACTTTATCCTGATTTTTACAATTGTAAATGGTAATGATTGTGATGATTAGTAATCATTTATTATGCTCTCTCAATGATATATATTTCTGAACATGCATATATTGAATGAAAAACACAGCATATACGGAGTAAATTACTAAAAATTAAATGTTTATTTATTTTAACACACACCAAACAACAAAAATTAAAACATATAAAATAACAATTACCATCAACTATTTACAAGAACAAGAAGACCCTCAGATGCCAGGTATGAAGCCAGTGCATTGCCCCTGTGGGTCAGGGAATGCGTCTCTGATCTTCCAGACACAACAGCTGGGGATAACCCTCCTATTTCCTGCACCCAAGAACCCATGCTGCCAGAAAATGAAGTGCCTGTATGCGGAGTAGCGGAACTCCCTGTTATCATCCCCAGGCTCCCTTGTTCCACCAAGTACTGTGATTTCCTCCCTGTACTGTCTATGAAGTTTATGAAATCCTCCATCCAGACAGTACAGGGAGAAGTGTGGTAACAGACTGACGCAGTTAGTGGGGTCTTGGCCACAGTATTTGCGCTCTGCATCAGTGGGCATGTACCTGCAGAGTCCACAGGTGCACCAAGGTATCCATGGCACACCTTAAGATGGGGGGACACCATGCCGCCGCTTATGTGTCAGCAGCACATCGATACTACTAATAAATTATATACTAACCCCTGTCGCCTCTCTTCGTTGTCTTTGGAGGGCTTCCAGTTACTCCTCATCCTCACAGAGTAGTGCACGGGATCTTCCTCTTGCGGCGCCGACAGATCCACTGCCCCTGCTTTGCTGACCTCTACCTCTTCCTCTTCGTCTTCCTCTCCCTCTCCCTCTCACATCATCAAATGTTCTCTGAGTCTGCCGGCCGAGAAAAACATTTACACTCTTTTATTTTGTTACATTGTTCTTTTAGAACTAGCACTAACAACTTACTATATCACATTTGTTGGCAAAAATGACCTTAGCTATTAGCAGTAGCATGGTACAAAATAAATGTTAATTATGGAGGACATGCTTATAACTTATCGGCATTAATAACGAAACAGAATATGTATCGTTCTGTACCTCATCACTTGACGGAACACTTGAAGTTGTGCATGATGTTGACATATTGACACATTCTTGACTCTTCGCGGCTTCCGTAGTGGTAATAACGAGTTTAGACGGAGAGGTGCCAGAGAGTACTACTCGGTTGTTTGCATTCTATTAGTGCACCACGAGATGGGAGTAATATTCACACACTGCGGCTTTAACATGAAGAAACCAGGAAGACTTGGCAGAACCAGACTCAAAGTGGGCGGCCATCTGCCTTGATCGGTTGGGGTAGAGAGGAGAGAGAAACATATTGAAAATCAACATTGAAGTTAGAAGCTCCAGGAATGGAATCTATCATCCCGACGTCTACAGCCCCGGATTACCTGTGAGACGAGAAAGCACAGACAACTCCGGGAAAGAAGTTTAGGTTATTGAATGCATTAGTGGTACATGCAGCATAAACTAAGAGCTGGTCCAGGAAAAGCCTGGTCGGCCCTATTTATAAGCCTAATCAAAAATGAAAGTTTTAAGTCTACTCTTAAAAGTAGAGAGGGTGTCTGCCCTCCAGACCCAATCTGGAAGATGGTTCCACAGGAGAGGAGCCTGATAACTGAAGGCTCTGCCTCCCATTCTACTTTTAGAGATACTAGGAACCACAAGTAGGCCTGCGTTCTGGGAGCGCAGTGTTCTAGTAGGTACATAAGGTACTATAAGCTCTTTAAGATATGATAGAGCCTGATCAATAAGAGCTTTAAAAGTGAGGAGAAGGATTTTAAATTCTATTCTAGATTTTACAGGAAGCCAATGCAGTGAAGCTAAAATAGGAGTAATATGATCTCTCTTTCTAGTTTTTGTCAGAACGTGTGCAGCTGCATTCTGGACCAGCTGGAGAGTCTTTAGAGACTTGTTAGGACAGCCTGATAATAATGAATTACAATAATCCAGCATAGAAGTAACAAAGTCATGGATTAGTTCTTCTAAACTGTCACATAAATAAGAAATAAATTAATAAAAGTCCTTAACAAATAGTCAGTTTGCATTGTGGAAAAGTCACTGTAGTTTCAGCGGTTAATATTTGTATTGTAAACTGGCATTATGTCATAATTTCAATTGCCAATTAAAATGATATATGCCTAAATTGTCAAATACTACTTTCCTACTAAAATAATATAAACAGGGTAATGTCACCATGATTATGGATTCCCAAGTGGATTTTTTATATTACAACTCAAAATTATGAACGGGACCAATCCATTTGTCAGGGTGTGAACTATAGGGGAACCAGGGGTAGCTTGGCTCTCCTTAATAAGACATGAACTCCTTAATAAGACATGAACTCCTTAATAAGACATGGTCTTCAAAATACTGTAAATATGCTATTTCTATTTTTTGCAGTCTCATTATCACAAATCATGCGTAGTATTAGTCCATAATGGATGTATGATTCACACAAGAGGGCTATGGATCACTAATTCACTTTGATAAAGATACTGGCATGCATGCTATTCTTGCCATCATCATTGATGTGTGGCAGTGCTGTGCCATGAATTTCACCCAGTTTAACTGAAAGATCAGAAAAAATTAAACTTTTTTGGTCACTCAGTCTGCATACCAAATCAACATTATTCATTTCTGTTATGTGGTAGTCAGCATGCAGTGATGTCTTATGTGTTCATTAATCAATAATAATATACAGTCTGTGATGACAGTCCTCTTTCAGTGACTTAGTACGAGTGTTGCTTGCATCTGGCCCAATGAATGAGAAAAAGGAGTCACAAATAAGCTAGAGGGCACCGGGCCCAGGTGCCCTGAGTTACTGCAATCAGCCTCAGCTCATTCACCTGCAAGTTAAAGAGAAATTAGCCACATCCAACACATGACCTCACAGGCGCATCCCACTCACAGTTAAGCAAAATGGCATGTATTTCACCATTGCAAACAGGGCCCTGTCCCATAAAGCAGGATTACGAAATAAGCCCAGCTTATTTTATTAGTCTGGCTCATTTTCCAGCAGATTCGCAATGCTGGCAAACTAACCTGGTCCAGACCAGGCTAATTGTCAGGCTTGAGTTGCTGCTTAGCCTGAAAGAAAAGAGATGATTTCATATATTATATGGCTTCATTAATCATCATCATTTAAAAAGTCCATCAGTTCAAATGAAGAGAAAAATATCATTTGCATAATAATTTGGATGCATGTTTAGGCGTTTCCCTTTTTCTGTCCAGTCTATATAACGACCACAACCCTTGCACTGTTTCTCTGTTAGTCAAGGTGTGTCCCTTCATTGAGGAGCTTGTACATGACAGAGCTGCCATAGTACGCAGGGCACTGCAATGAGAACACACCTTCAGAGACAGATCAGACCCATTCAATCGATCAGTTATTTCCTGCTTTCAATTTTATTTATTGTTTTTTGTGATCATATGTTTAAATTCTTCATATGTCTTCAGCAGAAGTGTCTGCTGCAGACTGCATTCGACGTCATGGGCTTCTCATGAATGGCGTGCACACGCAATTAGTCTGAATACTTGAGCCTGTCTTGAATTAGTTTGATTGTGTGAATGTGGATCAGCCTTTAACCCGCTTTAGCCTGATCTCATTTGTTAAGCTTGATTTATGCTTCTGCGTCGGAACGACGGCGTAGCTACGCAGAGCTCTCTGCGTCGAAGCAGACCCCTACACCGTAGCCTGACGTGCACCTCCAAAAAATCCTAACAACGCGGACCGCAAGGGTGTGATTGGTACGCTCAAAACGTCAGTTCCTCCGGCAGTTGCTTTTTCCGGTCTTTCTTTCTGCAACACCGCCATTATTATTAATAATGAACAAAAGGTATGTGTTTTCTGTTATTAGCGCACATAACGCACATAGAACAATGCTACATGCTACTGTGACCAACAAAAAACAAAAAAACCATGCTACTGTGACCGGAAGATAAACAAGGATACGGATATGACTCCTCTGAAACCACACACACCCCCTAGCAGCATGGCGGTGAATTGCA
Organism: Scomber scombrus; assembly: GCF_963691925.1. NCBI lineage: Eukaryota > Metazoa > Chordata > Actinopteri > Scombriformes > Scombridae > Scomber > Scomber scombrus. Next base: position 555,797 of record NC_084989.1, read on the forward strand.
GAACAACGTGTTCCCTCGACGCAGAACTATGAAAGGTCAACGACGGCGTCAGGGCACCGGCGTAGCTACCCCGTTGTTCCGACGCAGAAGCATAAATCAAGCTTTAAGCTCATTTAAGTCAGGTGTTCAACAATAAGCGCCACTTTTCTGAGCTTGCTTTATGGAACAGACCCCAGATTCCTCTGTGCAGACAGTCAAACCATGTTGTGGCAAACGATCAGCAAAAGGTTTGACTCAAACTCCAAGGGTGGTCCACAAATGTGTGATTTTTACAACTGAAAATAGTAAAATGATCATAGATATAGGCTGGTTAAATATAATCACCTGATTATGGGGACTGTAGGTTGGGCTGGCACTGAAGGTACGTTTATTTTTTAAAAGGAAAAAAAAGTGGAAAACCATAACTGTGCTCCCCCTAAATAGTATAATAAAAATGCATTAAAATGCAACTTGCTCCATTACTTACACACACACACACACACACACACACACACACACACACACACACACACACACACACACACACACACACACACACACACACACACACACTCACTCATTCACACTCAAGTGAATGTGAAAGTGTGTATAACTTGACTGGTACTGTGTATTTAGATATATCCGTTTTCTTATTTTCTTTCCTTTCTGTCTCTTGTCTTGTCTCCTGTGTCTTATTTACATACAAGGATAATGTGCACTAATGTTGTGACATATTACAGAAAACACTGTTGTAATACTGTATATTGTTTATAATTGTGCACATAGCTGTACTATGATACTTAATGGCAACATTTTATATTGTTATATACTTTATGATTCTGTAAATCTGTGCAGTCATTGTTTCTAGTGTGATTTGATAATATTTCAGTCTTTGGTAATCTGTGCATTGGTCTTCCCCACAGATCCCACTGCTGTGTGGTTAGGACACATGGGGAATAAGAGAGGTTCCATTGCAGAACTGATACAGTTGGAGGTGGTGGAAAAACTCCATTTATTGGTCTTATTTTTCTCTTCTATCTTACCCCCTTACCTAAAGCCCTGCTGCTCCCTTATTGGTCCATATTGCCAAGTTTGAACTTTCCCAGTTTAATGCAGGCCTGATGTTCTCTTCAAACTGAATTACAGCCTGGTCCTTGCACTCACAATAAAGTATAATCTCATTTGGGAGGCCTCTGTCATCCAGGAGCCTCTTAAACCACTTTCTCTTGGATGCTCACACACACGCACACCCATCTGTCCACCACTGGCAGGTCACACAGCCTGTCAAATCTATATTGACTGCAACGTGCACACATGCATGCATGCACAAACACACACAGACACGCATGCATTTTTTCTTTTTTGTGAAAACGTATGAAAAATAAATTTTTGTCTTTTATTTATTTATTTCAAAAATGATCCTAAAACCATAAGTTATAAACACAGGCGAGTAAATAATTTAGATCAGACATAAAAACTGGAATTCCAAAAAAAAAAAATGAAATTGCCTTACAGGTCTTCTGTAATTTCCTTCCAGTCAGCAAGAAATGACCAGTGGAATGTAAATGGGCAAATTGTGCCTGAAGTTGAACCAAAGAAAGTGTTTAGCAAAACTACATATATATTTTATGTGCTGGCATTCCACGTCTTCCTCTGTTATCACTGTCCTTATGTTAGAGGTGATAAATGGTCCACAGCAGTGTTTCATTAAGCTCTTTAATTTGGCCCATAATTAAAGGCCATTCCTTTATGAAGACAAAGCAGATTGTGTGCTTGGTAATTACAAGGATGGTGGATGCCTGAGATGGATGTAATCTAGAAATCCAACTCTTGTCCACAAAGAAAGCCAAAATGCAGTTTATAGATCAATCTATAGAAGACAGATAGTGTTGTGCTTGAGAATCAGGGTCTCACTAAGGGGACACTATTGTTGGGACCTAGTCATAATGGGAAGCCATTATTTAGAGTGTATCTAGTCTCATCATGGGAGCACTATTTGTTAGAACTCATGGCCTCACTACTGAGCACCAAAATGTAAGAACTAGCTCCACTAAGGAGGGACTACTATAATTGAGGTGATAGCCTTGTTGCAAGGCAACCATACATGTAAGAGTAGAAAGGAATGCGTTTGGTTATTATTAATGACTAATAACTATCCTCAGTCAGTTGTAGAAAAGGTGAAGGTGTGAAACTCACTGTCTATGTGGATCAGCCACTTGTCACAATAACATATACACAATGATCACAAACATGCTTCTCTTTAAAGCTATAACAATTTATTAACAAATTATTAATCAACACGTTAATCAATGAAAAGTTATACATTGTACCACCACTATAACTTATAGACAAACAACATATGTGTATGACTGTACAAATAAACAGGTGTGTGTATGTGTAGGAGAGAGGAGGGGTGTGTGTCTATTGGCGCTTTTCCACTATACAGTTCTAGTACTACACGACTCAACTCGGTTTTTTTTGCGTTTCCATTAGGGATAGTACCTGGTACCTGGTCCTTTTTTAGTATCTGCTCTGGTGAGGTTCCAAGCGAGCCGAGCCGATACTAAATGTGACGTCAACAGACTGCCGGCCACTAATTGGTCAGAGAGTCGTCACTGGAAGAGTCATGAGCCGTCCCACACAAGAATCAAACCTGGCATTTTTAAATACTGGCAACAGCGTTACAGCCATTCGGCTCAATTTTCTTGCTTTGTGTGTGACAGAAAGCCTCATACAGCAGCAAGTACACCATCACCTCCATGTCCTCCGTTGTTTATGTGTTTGTGTCGCGTATAAAATGAAGTCACGGCAGTTCCGCGCAACCGTGCTATGACGACCCCGCCCACGTTGAGTAGGTACTATAGTAATGGAAAAGGTTGTTCCTGGTACTGTACTGAGTCCTTGTATGACAAAGGGTGTGTGTGTGTGTGAGAGGGGGGTGTTCAGAAGCGTGGGGGGTTCGAGCTGACGGACTCCGCTGTCTCATCACATAAGAACAGGAAGCGGATACGGGGCACCATTCCCGCTGGACAAAGTGGCGTGAGGGCGCCCACTCGTGGTGAAAGCTCCAAAACACACCGGCTCAACAGCACCCACGAGGGGGAATGAATGAGGCTAGGATGTAGCTTAGCTTGTATCCTATGCTGCCTCACTAACACCTGAGTGGTGTGGGATGTGAATGTGTGTACATTTGTGTGCGTGGTTAGTAAGATGAAGGGAGAAAGAAAGAAATGCCGATCAAGAGAGCAAGAAAGTAGCAAAGCTTGGTACACAGGTAAACGTGCACAGCCCGGAGGCTATGGACATGTACCACCTGATACTGGCTGACTAAGCTTGTTGTTTCTCTCGCTCAAGATGGCGCTATCCCACGAGCAAGCTAACTTGCTAACACAGGTGGAACGTGATTGTGAAGGAATACAGCAGCTGGTCTGCCAACAGATGTTAACGAGCCACAGCGGGGCCTGTGGCGGCTTTATCTGCTGTTTCCACATTGCAGGGCCACTTATTCCTTTACAAAAGGAGTACTGGCGGACTAAAAGATACAGTTCGTTATTTAGCATTGTTGCTATGACAACAACTGTAAATAAAGCACAGCCGGTGAGGGCATGCGGGCTTAGACAGCAAGCCTAAACAACAGCAATACAAAACAGAGGTGTTCACAAGTCATTTTTTACAAGTCCAAGTCAAGTCTCAAGTCTTTGAGGGTCAAGCTCAATTCAAGTCTCAAGTCTCTGGTCAAGAGTCCAAGTCAAGTCTTAAGTCTCTCGCCAACACTAAATTCAATTCAACTTCTGACCTTAGAGCTGTACAATCCTTCATCCTGATCAGTTAGCCTTGCGAGCACCTGCCCATGTCTGTTTCTGTGGTGTTTTAACTGTCTGCTGTCACTGAAGTTTGTATGTAAGTATCTGTTTGTATGTTGAGATGCCCTCTCCTGGAACTGGAACCAAATCTACCTTCGGGTATTAATAAAGTTACATTGACCTTGATATAGGACAGTATGAAAATTGATCAATTGTAGGTTCACTATAGAGAATCTACTGCAATGTGATGTGAAGAAACATACACTAAGAATTATTTCAATTCCATAACTGTATTTTCTTCAACAAAAAATAATTATTTTAACAATGTTGTAAAATATAACAAAATGAACAAAACATGAACATCACAGAAACACTGCAGTTTAACACTGTGGTACAAACACACCTTTTATCTGCTGCTTAACACAACACACAGCATGAAATGTGTGGGGATATTATAATATATATAAAATGACCATAGTTAATGCAACTTTGTGTTTTTTAATAATTAGTAGCGGAGCCACTAAGTTAGTGGCACTAACTAACGGAGTCGCAGTGGTTTCCTGTCTGAGCTTTCAAAATAAAACCTTTGCTATTGTGCGCTTCTTATTATTATTAACAAACAAATTTGGGGCTCTTCAATTACGGGAGAAATGACGGGAGGGCGGCGGGAGATGGGTTCGAAATATGGGAGAACCAGGGAAAAACGGGAGTGTGAAGGCATTGTATCCAAACGTAATGATCTGAGGCACTCCTGCTGAACTTGTCGCACTCGCCATTGTTAATGTCTGATACTGAAGATGCGCGCTTCACACATGGTGCATGCGCGTGGCATGACGTTGGTGTTTACATCTAGCTCAGAGCCAGAGATCATACAAAAAGATGAATGACTGATAAATAATGAGAATAATTATAATAACATAAAATAAAGGTTGTTCACGAGTCATGGGTGAGTCTCGAGTCGAAGTCAAGTCTGAAGTCTTTTGAGGTCGAATCCAAGTCGAGTCTGAAGTCACAGTTTAGTGAGACTTAAATGCAACTCGAGTCCGAGTCGCGAGTCCGAGTCCCCAGCTCTGATACCAAATAATACTCAGCTAGTATTATACACACACATTAATAAACTCTGCCCAGACAAAACCCCTTACTGTCCTTTGGTGGCGAGTGGTGTGTTTCATCCGTTAAGTGTCCAAACGTCCATCGTAACTTGGGTGATGTCATCGGCTGGAAGTGACGTCAGGAGCCTCACAGCCAATCAGGGAAGAGGTTTTTGAGTCTCAGGTTGGTACCCACGACAGGTGTCTGGGGGAAGGGCTCTGCCTGCTTGCCCCCTGAAGATGGGGGGGGGGGGGGGGGGGGGGGCGCCGAATCAAAGCCCACATCAGGCTTTGATTCTTCCTGCTAGGCCGGGCCTTGTCTTTGAGCACACAAAAGGGAAGCCATGTGCTTTGGTTCACTAAAGCACCAGGATATTGAGGCCCCCAACAATAGATAGAATAGCAACAGAAAAGATTAAAGAAAGCCGATATGGAGATGTTGTCTTGAGAGAAAAAAACTGAATCAGTGGCTTGTTGAGACTTTATACATACATTTTTTACATTTACCTGACAAGGACCTCTAAAGGCTATGTGAATCATGACTCTTGCTGTAGAGGCAAAGGTAGAATAGTGTGATGTCAGAGTGTGCAGTTAGTTTACAGTTTTTGCCTTCAAAAAGCATACTTGAGAATCAAACTGATGGCCTTCTTGGGGACTCAAGATTCTGACCATATAATCATAAAGTTACCAGTTCGAGTTAATCTCAGGACCTGTGTTGCATGTCATCTCTCCTCTCTCTTGCCTTATTTCCTGTTATCTCTACTGTCCTTTTTCAAGCCCCCCTCCTCCGCACACCATTACCATGGTGAACCAATATGGCTCTGCATTTTTGATATTTAAAAACCTTTAGAATCAATCAGATAACTACCAAAGCGATTTCAAGGGTCACAAACCTTTAGAGGGGTATGCTTTCAAGAAGTCAGAGTCAAGCTTCCTTTACATTTATCTTTACACTTTTTATCCTTCAATAAGGAGCCCTTTCCAGCCCTGCCCACTTGCCAATCACAATGCTATCAGAGCCCGGGTCACAGCCAGCCTGCCAGACACTCACCATTCCCTATGCTCTTACTTTATCCCTTCACAAAGACTCAACAATGGGCTATGTAGACTTATTGTACAGTGAGGTTGGTCCCAGCCATGCTAAGTGGAAGTGTGTATGAGGCCTTGCAAAGCAAGCAGACTCCCAGCACTCTTCCAGATCTTCTGTTATGCGATAGGATCTTCAACCCTCAGTCTTTCCCCTTTTGCTCAAACATTCTCATTGCTGAAGATGGAGGTGTGTGATAGTATATACATAGGAGAATGTAATAATGTCTGTGCCTTTGTCATCTTACCCCCTATTCATAAAGCAGTGAAGGAGTCTTGGAAACCTGATTCCCCATGGACACACCATTCATTTTGGGTGGAGGTGAATTTGGTCTTTGTGGATTAGGAAAGGAGAGAGCAGACTTTTGAATGTTTAAAAAAGTACTGAATCTAAATGGACTGTACTACCGGGAATTGAACCGCTGAACTTCTGATTGGTGGACGACTGCTCTCCCTCCTGAGCCACAGCCTCCCCACATTTAAATGTGTGAGTGAGAGAATCAGAGAGAGGAGGAATGCACACCAGTGTTGGAGAGGTGTTGACCAATATAAAAGTACAGGTGTGAAGGAAGGTACACTTACAATATATATTTAATACTTTACCAGGGTTTCAACATGAGTCTTACTCAGGGTACCATGTGTTCCCCTCCATAGGACATTCCCCAAGTTCCAGTTCTAGACCCGCTATAATGCTATCAGTAAGAAAGTAGTGAAGGCATGTGCAACCTTGTATGACATCTTAAAGGCTGATCATTTGAAGGTAATGTGATATTTGGCCATATTAAACTGGCCAAGTAATCTGCAAATAATCAACCGACTGTCCAGTTTTATAGTTGTTAACTATGGTCTAGGCCAAATTTATGTGTAAAGTGTCGTAAATTGTTGTGATTTGGCGCTATATAAATAAAGATTGATTGATTGATTAGCTAACCTGGCTGTATAGTGTTGAATGTGATTTTCATAATTTGATCATGTTGGAATGCAATCTGGTCTAACATTGGGTTAATTGGCACGAATGCTGAGCAACAAATAACCCAAACTGCACCATTTACTTTATATCTCAAGTTTCCTTGTTTAGTCACATTTCAAGTTTAATGTCACAGGTACCTTGCGCAACACACTGCACCAATGCAGGCCCTTGTATTGATTTAGTATAGCCTTAAGATGCTTTCCACAGCATTAGGGAAAAAATGTCTAGAAAGATTCTGAATTACCTGCTCTTTCCAAAGCCATTTTCACATATGACCTCCAGACAATGTTAATTCTCTGGAGAATTCACTGCTATATTCACACATTAGCTCAACTGGGAATTTTACAGACTGCTGGCAGGGTAAAGTCAATTTAATATCCAGGCAGACTCAGACATTTGCATTCACGCATACAGCCACTCTGGGTAATGTCTGGAAAATGTCAGGGTTGCAGGTCACTTGTGAAAGAGGTTCAAGATGTCCATGCCAGATTTTCTGGGATGTGGGCTCACAGGTGCCTGAAGCTGTTCAGTAAGAGGTCAGCTTTGCATCATAGTTACAAGCTCACTTTCTCCAGGTAGGTCTTCTCGTCATTGATAATCTTGAAATCAGCACATTTGATCATGAAGTCGGCACTGTTTCTGACCACACGTCTGTACAGGATGTACAGAAGGGGGCTAAGTACACAAGTCACCTATTACAAATTAAATTGAATTAGGATAGTTCAGTAATCAGTAGATGGATAGATGTATGTGGGTGTGCTAGTAATTTAGCCAAAAAGTAATCCAGATGTTTGGTAGTCCATTAGCTTTTTAGATCAGGGGTTACAATTACTAGTCAGCCACATGTGTAAAATAATGGCTGTGGATGAGAGCAACTAGTTAGTGCAAACAATAGCTTTGTATCTTAGAGGATTCGCTAACTTTCTATCCTTTGTATACACCTCCACCATCCACCTGGAGGCCATGAACTTGTTCCTCAGGGTCAGCACGTGGTGTCTGGATGTAGGTATAGATGGATGGGTGGCCAAGTTCTGCCTCTCAAAGGCACTCCTCTGCTCTCCCGATCAGTGATTAATGGTCTTTTACTTGACAAATCACCCCTGAGGCTCTGAGAAGGGGGCAGCTAGGCAGACAATGACTGCTAGACAATCAATGCCACAAGGTTTCTCTTTCACCAATTTCAAGTCACATCTGTGTTTTTTCACCGCCTAGTTGTTTCACTTTCAATCATTTTCATTTTGAATCTATACTTCTATGTCTGCTTGACAACAATAAGACTGTAACCCAAAATATCTAAATAATACAATAATCACCTTCTGTTAAAATAAACACTTAAAACCATACTGAGGATCTAAGAGTAGATCTTATTGAACAGGTTTGACAGCCTTTACTGTTAGCTGAGGTTGTAACATTCAGTACTGTGGCATAACCTTTGATATAGAAGACTGAGAAAAAATAAAAACCTAGATGCTAACTTGCAGGCAGACATAAAAAAATGTTTTTTTCCCTCTATGACCACAGGCTTGACCATTTGATTTTGTACATCCCCATTTGAATACTGTATTTACATACCAAGTAGTAGAGTAATGTGGAGTCATATTTTGGAACCAAATTAGGGCCTTTACCCCTTGAGCCCTAATTTTTTACTCTAATTTCTAAATGATAAAACCAGCAGACTATGTTAAATAAATGTTAGTTAGTTTGGTCAATTTATGTTCTTTTGCAGATTAATTAAATGCCGGTAAGGAGTAATTCTTCATTGATTAGTTGTTAAATCTACGTAAGCAGGCTCTATTTTACCATTTGTTGTGGGGTTATTTCATGTGTTTGTGGGATGTGTCATGCTGCGAAGGAGGGGAAATTTGTTTGTTATGTAAGTATAATTTCAGTATTAATTTGGATGCCATTGTCCATGTTCTACAGATACCTGCTCCTGCAGCCAGTGTTATGCTCACTGAACCTCCCAGCTAGTCCACAACTGTTACTGCTTGGTAAGTGTCACATAAGCAAGGCTTAGAGTATAACGTCAATCAGTCTGTCTGTGTGTTTGTTTTAGTTTTGTCGTCTTCGTCCTTCTTGTACAGTTTGTGTAGATCACAAACAGAAGACAATAAGGAAAATTGAACATGTTTTGCTGTGAGACAGTCCTGGCTATCTGGTAACAGTTGAATGGTCAGATATTGATCGCAATTGGAATTAACGCAATTGGAACATTTATTTCCTAGGCTGTGCACACACACTTGCAGGGAAATGACACCTATTATTTTTTTTATTTTTTTTACTTTAAACTGGGAGCAATCATTGATAATAAGCTCACATTTGAGGCAAACTGTGAAGCCATGTACAAAAAGGGAACCAGCGTTTGTATTATCTGAGAAAGCTGTCTTCTCTTCACATTGATCGAACTTTATTGACCCTCTTATACCGTGCTTTTATTGAATCTATTTTATCTTTCTGCTTGGTGTCTTGGTTTAGCAACCTTTCCCTAAAAAATAAGAACTCCCTAAATCAAATAGTCAGATGGTCTAGTAGGCTGATAGGAGGACCTCAGCTTAACCCAGAATCCCTATATACCAGGCAGTTACAGATGATGGCTGGTTCCATCCTGTTAGATGGCTTGCACCCACTACACGGGGAATTTCAGCCCCTCCCATCAGGCCGCAGATACAAACTCCCAGCCTGCAAAACAAAGCGATATAAAAACAGCTTTGTCCCATCAGCCATTAGAGAGATAAATAAAACTTACCCCAAATTAAACTAAAGTAATGACAGTTTTTATTTATTTATTTATTTTGGTTTGCTTTTAAATTAATTTATGAAGTATTACAATGGTTTTAAATGCTCTTTTTTGATCCAGCACTTTGATAGGATGCACTGATGGCACTTTACCTTTTTACTGTTATTATGCTACTGTGTCTGACCTGTTTGTTTGTTTTGTGTGGATGAAGCCAAATTCGTCACTTAATCTGTGAACCAAATCTACCTTTGGGTACAAATAAAGTTCACTTACCTTACCTTGTCTCTTGTAGATGTAGTTATTTCATCAATGTTGTTTTTGTGGAAATAACATATGGTTCTTCAGAGTAAAAAAAAATAGCAGACAGTGTTCAAAATTTCATCAAGTGGGTTGAAGTCAATTCTAATACCTTGAAAATAACTATATAGAGCCCTGTAGACCATACTTGATACTGTTTTGTGACATTAATTATCATTTTTGTCTGCATCAGTTGCTGGTGACAAAGTCACAATTGGATGCTGGATGATCAGCATTGAAAGTCATGTCATCTGTCTAGACATCCAACCAAGCTTCATCACAGGGCTCGCTGTGTCTCAACTTCAACACCAAGACACGCTGCAAAGACACTGGAGTTCATTCAAAGGTCAGCCCTCTCCTAGTCTTATTGTTTGGATATTTTGACCCTCTTCTCAGCTGTGTTCAGTAATGTTGAATTGTCTGTGTCTGATTTGCTTTTATTTCCTTCTTGGTGTGAGTAATTGGAATGTATTGAAATCTTTGAGTAATGTATATGGCGTTATCATTATGTGTAATCGGATTAGTTTTACTGATATTTATTTTTAATTTCAAATACTGAAATCATCAAGTACAGTATTGCAATGGTTATTTGTATCTTTAAGTTTGCAGACTGAAGTTCCAAAATTCTGCTTAAGACTGTTCTGTTCCAAAGTAATCTAATACTGTCTACATTATTCCAAGATCCCAACATTCCTAATGCCTCACACTGACATAAATAGGATTCATGCTGTGACAATGGAAAGAACCGGTCTGTTAAATTCATGTTTTGTTTCTCATAATGATAAAATAGTTCTTGATCATTCTCATAATTATGAGACACAGTGGTCATTATTATGAGAATGCATCTCCACATTTTTATATGCTGTAAGGTAGAGTGCAAATAATCTTAATTTCTGACATGCAACTCTGTTATTACATTTTAGGTGCTTCATTGGTACAAACCCTGAGGCGAACAAAGGCCAGCTAGGGGAAGGTGGTGTCCAAGACAATGGAAAATGCCGGTCCAAAAAAAAAAAGACAGCAACTATGAAATGGCCACCCGTCTAAAAAAAACTGGATGGACTTTGAGTGGGGCTTTGTTTAGCCCACTACACATCTCCACACAGGACCTCACTTTTACAAAGGAATAGCCCACACTGTAACCAGATGTTCATGTTGTCATTTTAAGGTAACACATTTTAGAATAGAGTTCTGTTCACTTCAGTATATTTCAATTGTGTAGTTCCAGGTTTGTTGTTATTGGCTTTCTATTGCACATGATCATAACTAACGAAAGATGGATACTGAAGGCAGGTTACATTACGTTTGGTAAGCAAGTTGTATACAGTTTGTTGAGAACCTGTTTGACATGATTAATTGTTGTTATGCAATGTATTTTACAAGAAATGTATTACTTGATTTTTTTTAGCTACTGAATGTGTTTGATGCAGTGTAAAAATGTAATGCTATACAGCCATCTCTTGTCACTGAATTCAGGTTACATGTGCTAGGATATGCAGTTTGAGAACCTATTCAGGATGAGGAATGGTGTTTTTATGGACTGTATTTAACTACTTTACATTTAACAGTCACTGAATGTGTTTGACACTGCACTAGTTTCAATAAATGCCTAGTGTTGTAAGGCCATCTCTTGTCTGAGCCATTTCTATATAGTTATTTCAGGAGTTCTATTTTGAAATGTAAAATTTTAGAATCATTAGCTTCTAACAGTGTTATACCATGAAGATCACATAATGGTACAGGAGCAGTTTTAATAAATATTACAGTAATAAACTGTAGTTCCTACAGTTTATTACTGTAAACTTTCAGTTGGTGAAGGATAAAGATGAGTGTACTTGATAAAGAGGACTGTTATAGGTTATATATAATGATCTGTATACTATATTTATATTTAAGATACTTATTACTGATGTTGAGGCTGTTAGTTTGATGTGTGGGGTAAATGTGTGTTGCTATTTTAATTTGTCTTCCTTGTTTTGCTTTGTCGTTATATCGTGGGTCTTTGTTTTGTTGGGAAGTGAAAGAATAGTTTGAAGAATCTAAATAAAATCTTCTTTTAAAAAAAAAAAAATAAACACAATGACAAAATCTCTCCTACACAAACTAACATTAATTCACACATAACACATTTAAAAAATGAATCAAAATTCACTTTCTTGTGTAAACGTCTGTAAAAACCATTATGAATACATTTTTGGCTGGACTGCTACAGCAGGGCCAGCGCTACACACTACAATTGTGAGTAAGTGAGTGAATGAATGAGTGAATGAATGAGTGAATGAATGAGTGAGTGAGTGAGTGTGATTGAGTGAGTGACTTGTGAAGTTTAACAGTTGGTCAGCTGGCCAATTGCTTGAGTGTTTCCTTTGGCCGTTGCTCTTTCAAAATGATTCAGTGCATCCCTGAGTGAAGATTCTCTATACGAGAATAAGATTCAGTGAAATAAGTTTTTAAAAACACACATTTACTGACTCAAGCACCAACCCTGTAAACAGTCCCATTTTACATGTGTGCACTAGTGGCTGTGGGACTGTTAATGTCACCTTATTAAGTTTTAGTATCTTTTCAGATGAGAAAGTAACAATTTTGATTCCCAGTATCTTGTCAGTTTATGAAGTTTATTACTATCAATTTGCAAACATTGCATGCATCTAGTGTCTTTTCAAAATTAAGCACAACCCGTGTTTTTAGTGAAAAGAATAAAAGCAATATGATAACATATAACAACAGTGATTAATGATTCATTTACACATAACCATTTTTAACAAAAGCACCATCTAGTGCAATGTATTTTGCATGTGTTATTTCAAAGTATTCTTCATATTTTTTGATATTATATAGTATATAGTATGTTTACAGCACCTTGATTTACTACTACATGAAAAGTGCTATACAAATAAATAAATCTCCATATATATCAAACATCTTACAAATTCTGGCAATGTCCATGTCTAATTGTAACCAGGCAATGTACAAATTAAAAGGCTTCTAGCATTTCATACATGGTCCAGCTATATACTAGATGAATTATGAATGGGTAGACAATATTTGGCACAGACAATGGAAAGCAAAAACCAAAAGCTATATGTACCACTAAAATAACACACACACACACACACACACACACACACACACACACACACACACACACACACACACACACACACACACACACACACACACACACACACACACACACTGCACTAAGTATAAAGGTCAAATCCTGGAGAAGATTAATTCCTCCATATTGAATAATAAATGTGAGCATCCTCTATGTGAGGGTATGTTTAAGGTTAAACAAACCTGGTGAGCTGATAAGCCTGAGACTAACAATACCAATGACCACCACAATGTCATTTTGGTCACCTCTGTGTTTGGCATTGCAAAATGGGGTCTATGAAGGGCCACACCACAGGGGGGCTGCAGTTATGAAGCACACAGAAGCTCTAGGTTATATTCATACAACTTTCATAACCATCCCACAATATGCATCAGTCTCATATAGATTAATACTTCCCACCTGACAGCTTTTATACAGACCATGTCTTCTTTGAACCAGAAAATGCCAAAAATGTGAATGAGGCAGAGTTGTTAAAGCTACCCTTACCTTTGTTACATTTTTACAAATATTTTGTTTAGGTTAAACTGCTATTAATAAGGTAAAGGCACTCTAAAATGTTAGAGAGATCCACCAGGCATAGAAACTCATCATTATTCCATTCTCATAATATTCTGTGAAAACTCTGACCAATCATATCATTCGGTCCGAATGATATGATTAGCCGAGCGACATCCCTGTTTTCCCCTTCCGCATTACGTAATCACGCGCGCACCCCCATCCGGAAGAGAGTCTGTTGTGGATCCACGGCATTATAATACATCCATGATCCACGGAGATAGCCGTAAACAGACAGTAGTGACTGACAATGACCGACAAAAGCGGGCCACGGCTTCCACCTCCAGCCGCTCCCACGGGGAAAAAGAAAATTATTTGGTCTTCACTATTATAGTGCGCGTTCGCGGAGGCTGGAGGTGGGGGGTGGGGGGGGGGGGGGTGTTGCTGTTCAAGTTTTTTCAAAGTGCTGTGTGAAATGCAAGAAAGCTAAGTGTAGCTTTAATTACGAGTGACATCATCAGAACCGTGAATGAAATAGTCCTATAACAAGAGATGAAACAGTGCAGGTACAATCTGTTTTAGGGACGACAAAAAGTTATATTCAATGAAATGTAATGTAAATGTCAGCATGTAGCCTAATCATACAACAGAATAAGAAGATGTAGAAACACTAGAAACAATTTCCATATATCAAACGCTAGCTAAGGCTTAAAATACATGTTGGTAATATTATATATATTATATATGTCTTAAGTAGAGTGAGTATTGCTATTTAGTTGGATGACAAAGTAACTATTTTGAATATGTCACATGTAAAGAGAAAGTATGGCAGACTGTTTTTGCTACTGAAGCAAATAGGATACGTTGTGGATAAGTAGTTAATCACTGATGACCCAAATGTTGCATTTATAATCATTGGAGCCACTAAATAGGGTGTGCATTATTTTTGTAATCAAAGACAATCTTTAGTTTTTTATTATCAGTTATCATCAATTATAATCACACAGTTGTCTCATTGCAGTGATGGTGTCTGAGGATAAAATCAGCTTTGCACAATTAAAATTCAGCTAAATGATGTGTTTTGTGTCATAAACTATGTCTCTGTTTGTTAGAAGTTCTGTTTTAAAACCAAAGTGGAAATAGAGAGCCTCGAACAATAAAAGGTTTTAGATAGATATCTATAAAATGATATATTATATTATATATTGCTGTTATTACTTTATGTCACTTTATTGTAAAATCAGGATGATTGTCCATGTTGGGATCCTGTAGGAATAATTATTCTTTTTATCCACTGTTCTGACTGTTCAGTGGTCAGGTTGTGATCTGATCCTCTTTAGCATACACAGACAGAAAAACCAGAGTTAAACCTGAAGTTAACTTGCTAAACCCACATTCTGCTTCATAGTACAGGCCCTTGTTCTCTCTTTTATTCCTTCACAGATGAGAAATGATGCTTCATCCCTAATAGCTGATAAATACCCACCTTTTCTATTCTGCCTGGTGGAGAAGTGAGGAGAAGAGAAAGATGAGGCTAGGAGAAGGAAGGAAATATTTGAAGGAATTATTCTGTAGCAGTTGGTCTGTCTTTGTAATGATAGAAGTCTCACATTAATATCAGAGGAGCACAGTTCCTTGTGGTCTTATCTTTCCTCCCCTCTTCTTTTGTCATCTCTTCTACCCAGTCACTATTCTTTTCTTCTCTTTTTTCTCATAGTTTTCTCTCAGTCTGCATATTCTGGTCTCGGGGCTCCAATAAATGTCAAACTGCATCATTCACACTGACCAGAATACATAGAGATGGCCTGTAAGAACCCATCCATCCTACCTAGCCTCATCATGGTCTCTGTCCACTGGAGTCTCTGCTTCTTTCTTCTTTTCTATATTACTTACATCTTTTTTTATTTCCATCTTTTGGCTGTTCTTTTTTGACTGTCTCCCTGTCTCTCTTCCTTACACTGTCTTATTATCACATATTTCTTCCGTTGCTGCCGCTTTCAGTGTCAGTTCCTCAGGACTAGCATTTAAAGCAGTGGTATTCCTTCTAACCATTGTCTGGAAGGTTTACTCTGCACCCATGGGTAGCAGGATGAGGGTGACAGTAATGTTTCTAGTATGTGTGAGGGACGTAATGAATGAATAACTGGGAAAAGTGGAAGACTTCTAGGGCTTTAAGGGGATTGGGTTATAGTTACTGAATGGATGAAGATGCGTTTTCCTTTGAACTTGTCTCAAAGTATTACCCTCTAATATTTAGGTTGACTGAATACTTCGGCCTGCTGGCTTAAAAAATAACATACGGTAAGATTAATGTCTAAAGGTTGCAACTCCTGATGCCGCGGTGCTCATTACATACAACAATACAGTATATGATAGGTAGGCTTTCAGCCTAGTAATGCCACCATTTCAGGTTTTCCCCTCCACATGGAAGCCACTACCTCTGCCTGTCACTGGCAGGCACACACACCTAAAGACTATTGCCTCATTAAGAGCAGATATATAGATGTAGCACAGAGAGTTCTGACTCAGTACATTGTATGTTTAAAAGCTGCTTTTGTTTAAACCTTGATGGAACAGGTTTAAAGACTTTTGCTCATCAGTTTTATATTTTTGCTGCAGGCACTTTAAGCAATCTGTTGCCTAGGCTCTGCAGACTGGATAACCTGTTTAGAAGGTATGATTAGTGGCTTGTTTTAATGCTAGATAACATAGGTATTTTAACAAAAACATGTTTGTGTTTCATGGCTAACAATGTATTGCAAATGCAACTGCTTTTGATTAAAATTAAAATTTCTATTTAGCGTCATCAAGGTGTTACAATTTAGCTGACCACATTTTAGGTGGGTCTGGTAAACCTGTTAGGAGTAGTAAGTAAAACAATTGTGCTTATGACTTCTTGTTGCCAGTAGGTGGCATTATGACTATGAGTCAATATTGACCTGGTCATGTCTTCACCAGATCTCTTATCAAGCATTCTGATAATGAATGAAAACAATACAAAATAAATGTTGTGTAGATGTCTCACTGCATTTAACATACACTCCTCTATCATCTGCACACAAGTAGATGTACATTTGCCGATATCAAGCATGTACACACGCGCACGTTTGTGTAGCCATCTTATTGAGGATATTCATTAACATAATGCCTAACCGTAACCCTTACCCTAAACTGAATCTCAACTCAATTCTAACCTTCACCCATATCCCATGTCTCAAACAGCTCTTTGAACGTGTGTTAGAAAGTAAGGACCAGCCAAATTGTCCTCACTTTCCTACAATGTCCTCACTTCCCAGGTTTAAAACTCAAATTGGTTCTCGCAATGATAGCCATACAAGTATACACAGGTGAAAAGGAATTACAATAATTTGTCATTGTAATCTGTTGGCTCACAGAGGTGGGGGGCTGGTGGATGAGGAGGCAATCAAATAGAAGAAGGAACAAGTGAAGGAGTTTGATTCATCACTCTGTCTCAACAACAGAGATTAATATTTCAATGTAATTATACTTTCCTGGCTATTACTGAACACACCAAATGAAATTGTCTGTGTAAGAAAGAGAGACAGAGGAAGACAGGTATTTTATTAAAGCTTCAACAGAACTGCAGGAAGTGGCATCACTTACTGGCCAAATGAAAGAATGATTGGATATGTTGAGTGGGTGAGGATGAGGAAGTATTGGGCATCCTAATGAGGACAAATATCATTATCTTGAGCAGGTGCTCTGTCTGTGATTCATTTGGCCACTCTGCTCTCATTTGGCATCAAATGAGCCATAGGGTGACGGCAAAGTGGAAGATTGTTTTGTGTGATTGAATTGGATTTCATACAATCACTTCAATCCCTTTTCAAAGCTCAAAACAAATCAAAATGATAAGAAGTGAAAATATGTCAGTTGATACTGACAAAACATACAAAGCTCTTTTCTTCAATTACCTACCTCATTCAAGCTTTTCATTTTATATTGTGCATATTTTGAAGGACAGGCTGATTTCTAAACACTTTGGGCCTGATGTCCTAAAGGTCATCACCTGTAAAAAAAAAAAATATGCAAGCTGATCTACTAACGTGGTGCACTGAGGCTTGCGTCTTTCAAATGTGCAAGACAATACACACTATATTTAGTATGTCTACCATAATGAATATGTAATATGGGGCGTTTTAACCCCAGTGTGCAAAATACAGGGAGAAGAAAATGTAAATATTTTATTTAGCACACACATTGTGATTTACCAAACCTGAAGGTATTATTTCTGATGCTAACTGTGTCTATAAATAATACCTTTGAAGGACAGGTATTAACCAGCTGCACACTGCACACAGATGACTTCCGTTACCGTGGTTAGGAGGATACGGAGGCACAATGACAGAATACACAGAGAACTGATTTTTTAAAAATATTTTTGGAGTGGAATATTTTTGGTTTTACTAACAGCATTGACTTTGTCACAAATACTCTCCCATATGTAGGTATTTCTGGTTACATTTTTTGCTATATCTCAATATATTTGTTAACCTCTTTCACTAGAACCTCTTATTTCTCAAATATAATAATAACTCAAATTTAATTTTGTGCTTGCGGGCTTACTGCTTGTCCAAAGTCTCCATTAAGACATGCAAAACCCTTATTTAAATACTGCTGTCTGCACCTGTTGTCATGTGCACATTAGTGTATCACCCGCAAAACACACACTAACCATACATGCGATCTGTTGGAATGCACACACAATTTAGTACCCTTTATTTGGGATCTTAGTAAAGCAGGCCCTTGGTATCAAATCATGATCTTCCAAGTGTCCCGGTCATGCCAGTATGTGTCATCAAAACCCCTAGATCTTTTTTAAGTTTTATTTTTTTAAATTATTATTATTATTATTTTTAAATCATCCTCGGACTGATTAATTGCTCAGGAATATATAGCCTATTACAGGGAAAATAAGCTATCCATCAATGATACCACTATTATAAAGAAAACCAAAAAAAAGAATGAAATTTGCCATGCTGAGCGCGTAGGTGGTCTAGTGGTAAAGAGCGCATTGTCACGACCAGAAATAACAGGACCCCAGAGCAGACCAGAGACGAGCAAACACACAAGAGGTTACTCAAAAAGCAGGGTTTTAATGACAGGTTGAGTGGGGCAGTGAGGGAGCAGTGGCTGGGTCTGGGGTAGGGTTCCAGGGAAGGTTGGTGAGGTAAGGTCCACGATGGGAAGGCAGTGCACGGGGAGAGGGATCCAGGAGACAGAGGCAGGGCACCAGCAGGTGGGGAAGGCAAAAACTATAGAGGGAACAGGAGAGAGCGGTTACAAAACAATAATCTTCACCAAGCAACAGACACAAGAATACACTAGAGGTTTGGCCCAGCGTTACCACAACAGTAGCAGAACTATCTGGCAGGCGATGGAAGGGTGAACCAGGTCTTTATGTTGCAGCTGTTGATTGAGATTGATTTCAGGTGTGCCAAACCTCCACCACTGAGCCCTGCCTCTGCCAATGAAACACAGACAAACAGGGGAGGAGCACAAGGGGAGGAGACAAGACAGACAAACAAGGAAACTCAGGAGGTCACAGCTGGGGCTGTGACACGCATGCCATATACGCAGCGGACCCCGGTTCGTGTCCCGGCTGGCGGACCTTGCCACCCTGAACAAAACTGCACCGCCAACTAAACAGGTAGCCTGATTGAATACACACATTTACATTGAGCCTAGTGGCGCCGCCTAACGTCAGTCTGATGTAGCCTAATGGCGCTTTTCCACTATACAGTTCTAGCATTACTCGGGTCGACTCGACTCAACTTGACTCTGTACGGTACCAGGAACGACCAAAACTGCTGTTACTTCCTTTTTATACACGACACAAACACATACACATTGGAGGACATTGAGGTGATGGTGTACTTGCTGTGCGGCCTGTGCCTTTTGTCACACACAAAGCAAGAGAAGAATCGCTTTAACACTGTTAAAGTTTGATTCTTGTGTCGGACGGCTCCTGACTCTTCTCACCAATCAGTGGCCGGCAGTCTGTTCACGTCACATTTAGTATCGGCTCGGCTCGCTTGGAAACTCTCCAGAGCAGGTATTATCCCTAATGGAAAAGCAAAAAAAACTGAGTAGAGTTGAGTTGAGTCGAGCCGAGTAGTGCTAGAGCTGTATAGTGGAGTAAGTCACTGTCTGATCTTTCTCAGTCATTGAGTGCTCATCAGTCAAGATGGACATAAGAACGTTTTTCAAGATGACTCCATCCAGCCATGTCGTATTACCAACTGCTGCTACAGCATCATCCAGTGATCTGCCAAACGCTGTTTCAGGTTGGTGGTAATGTAAAGCTAATTTTATAGCCTAGCCTGGCTGCCCTCGCGCAGGCCAACACTGACGCTATGGCCGAAATTATTATGAGAATGTATTAAATATCTCTTGCAGTGATTTTGACTAACCCTAACCCTGTAATAATCATTGTTCATTCACTCATTTTGTCCAACATTCAGCAGAGCTGTGATGTAGCAAGCATAACTTTTCCAAGATTCAAAGATATTCAAAGATAGTGTTTATTTATAACAGTGAGGCAATAATATGTTCAGTTTTTATGGTGTGGTGATTTGAGTGACAGTATGTAATCATTGTTCTTTCACTCAAATTGTTCAATATGAAGCAAAGAGCTTTGATGTAGCAAGAATACCTTTTCATAACTTGCATCTTTTACTCTTTTCATTAAATAATTTTGCATTGCACTAACAGCCTCTCAATCCCTCTATTTAATGTTGATTTGATGACAAAACAGCAGGAACAATAGTCATCATAATCATTTAGTGAATAATAATTCAAAATGAAAGGGATGTTGAAGAGTAACCTTGAAGGTGTTTTACACTGTATATAAGAGCTATGGTTTCTACTACATTAGCTAAAATGCATTTTATTTATTGGACATAGTCACCTAGTGGACAACAAATGCAACAGCAGGAAAAAGGTACCTGAAATAGAACTACATGAGTGCTTTTCAATTCCCTACTAGGCCTATTGACCTTAATTAGGCATAAGCCCATAATTAATTATACAGTAACTTGAATGTATTATATTTTAAGTATAACTTTTGCCATTATAAGTCCCTTAAAGCCACTATTTAAGGGGTTGTTTTTCAAAATTTTCTCCTGGGGGAGCATACCCCCGAACCCCACTGGTAAGAGTCTTGTCTACAATGTCTGGCACCGCCCCTGGTGTGTGTTGAGGTTTACCTTTGATATTTGGAGATAGAGACTTCTCCACAAACTAGTTGTTACCTCTTGAAGCCAAGCTGTGATAAGTCCTAAATTTAACTTGGAAATGTTTGAGTTGCAATGATCCATTAAAATCACATTCAACAGATATTGCTTAATCCAACAGTTTCTTCAGTAATGATACACTGCTGTAAATAAAGGACAGACAAGGACTGCAAAATTTATGCAAAATGTATCACATTAAATGTATTCAAATAATGGATCTGTAAAGCTTTTAAAATGTATTTAATATCTATTCTGTCAAAATACATTCAATAATAAAAGTGCCTTGCATCAACTGCACAACAAGAAAATGTGTACTAAATAAATTAATGGGCTCTTGTTTTGCAATCAGAGGAAAATATGTACAGGGACAAGGTACATGTCTGTACCCTACACAACACATACACTGCATTTAAAGAGAGCATACAATCACCACACACACAATCAGAGAGTTGCTAATTTGCAGGTGAGGGGAATGAACCCACTCTTAGGATATAGACATTCTACTCAATATTCCAAGTTCACAGCAAATGTTTTTCAACTGCATGTTCCTATACAGTATGTTCATGCTAACCCTTAATAGGGTTAAAGTTTAGAAGCGAAACCCACTTGATCAATGTTCATGGTTTATTCAGAAAAATATAACTGCTCACTCAAAATATAATAACACGAACCCTGGACACCACTTCTAGATGGATCATTAATAATTTAGTCCTATTTTACTGCTCCTTATGAACATGACACTGCATCCTCCATTGGCAATAAAGGCTACTAGTGAACATAAATCACTGATGCAAAAAAAGTTGCATAAGAAACTATCACATATGGAGACAGATCCTTATCAACTGTCACAGAATAGATATTAAAAATTACAGAGCACAGTCTACCTGCTCTATGTGAAAAATACCTTCAAATGGATTGGTTTGTATATGCACAGTGGACATGTGTACATATGCATGCAAAATCAAATGGTCCCAATGAGAACAAACTCATACACGGGTATTCCGTTATCTCAGTGACCAGTACAAAACAAGTGTCATTCAAGAAGGTGCACAAACACTTATCCACCATGCTGCTGTGAACACAGAGGCAGTCACTGGGTCATGTGGTACTCCATTCATCCCATGATCTGATCCCTCTCTTCTTACCCTCTTCGCCTGAGCTCATGTTCTGTCAGGATTAATGAGCTTGGTGATAGTTGAGTGATGGATCAGAGCAGTGCTGCAGGAGCCTGGTGGATCTTGTTGCACTGCTTAACAGCCACTAAAGGAGTTCTGAATAATGACAGATACTAATCTTTCCCAATTTAGATTTTATGCTGACAAACACTGCATAGCTACACCTTCACAAATACTGTTCTTTGTAAAAAATATAATCTTTGATTAGAGTTTTGTTTGAAGATCATGACTGAAGTTTTGAAAAATGTTCTCCCCCTGACTCACTGGACATCTCATGGAAAGGGATAAGCATATCCCTATAAGAAAATAATACAAATAATACATAAGGGCCCAGTGCCTTACCACACATTGCAGTTATACTGAGAGCTAATCATCCTGTCTGTTGAACTTTAAACTAAATAGTGTGGAAAAAATGTGCTTGAAAAAAAGCATTCTTAAAAGGAATATATAATGTTTTTGTGATTGTCTGTTATGATACTGAATGTCCATGTTAAACATGGGCAAAGTTTCAAAACTGGAGGTGAACATATGTAAATTTGCTCCCTGGAAGACAAAAGTCCAGGCTTCATTCTGCACTGAATGCTTTGTTTCCAGTGGAGGTTGTTTGCATGATCCATTCTGAAACTAGTTGCTGTTTTGAGTAAAGGATGATAAAAATAACAGAGATCCTTCTAATATAATCTGTTAATGTAATGGAAGTCTGCTCAATCAGAACATAGTGGGCTCACCAAGAGGGGTCCTTCAAGAGACAGGAGCTAAAATGGCTGCATAAAGGGCCAGTATAGGTTAAATAAATCATGCAGCAGGCAATACAAATATGGACCTGGAAATATTTTAAGAATAAGTGATATGTGATAGCCAATGTAATTTATTGGGGTTTCCTTCATTTTTGTGATTTTGTATGTGTTTTGTTCCTTCAACCAGCCACTATCCTTGTCTGTTATCCCTGCCCATATCCAACAAGTCAATTTCTATTCACTGTTCCAGGGCTGATTTATGGCCTGCTATTGTTGTTGCCCTCTGATATTGTTGAATACTGCAGACAGTGATTGCCTCTTCAGACCCCTTGCCACTATGTACCCTGTACTGTCACTGCAGGGGCCCCCTGAGGACCTTATATACACTCTAATTGGGTTGGGAAGGATTTGGCAGCCTTTGAACTACAGACAGACAAAGAGAAAGAGGAGAGTGAGGTGGAGAGATGGAGGGAAAGAGACAGAGCATGAGAAGAGAGAGGTGGAAACAAGGTTTGTGTGGACGGGTATTTTTCTTGGCAGTTCTTTGTCGTCATCCTTTCAAAAAAACATGCAGCGATACCACTGACATATTAGAACAGTTCATATTTTATTTTTAAATAACAATATTGACATGCGCAGTAATGCACGTCGCATGTAAAGTAGTCCTCAAATTGGACAGATTCGAGTGGAGTCAAATGTATTCTCATGCAGACATAGAAGGGGCAGATAAAACGTGTCAGCCAGACAGAAAACTGTCAATTAAAAATGATCTCTGAAAGCTGAGGCTATTTTGAAGTCAGACCTACCCCTGCCCTCTCCCATTTTAAGTCTGATAAGCAGAGTTAGTTATGAAAGAGGAATCTCTTTTAAAATAATGTACAGTAAGAGCACAATCTAGTAATTTGTCAAACTCAGTTAAATGACAGTCTTTAACATTATAAAAATGATTTTTAAATGTGAATATAATTCCAAAGTTAGAGGCCTCAGACATTCTGAGAGGTGAGTTTGATGAGTGCTACCTCTTCATGGTCACACTGGGTGTGTCTCAGACGACTCCCTGCTACAGTGGACAGTGGACTGACTGATCCACTTCCAAAATTATTATGGATGTTCAGCTTCTGAACTAACTTCATGTTTGAAGTTGGAAGTGAACCAACAGATCCTTTGTTTGGCACTCAAGTTACCCTTTACATATTACCCTTTAAAAGTCACTGTACTGAAAAACACAAAACGCACACCTGAAATATTACACAAAATAGATTGAGTGGAAGATAAACAATTATATTGTAAATCTTTGGCCCAATATGTGACCTGCTCCATCATTTTGAGTCACTTTGATCCACAAACATATTTTGAGTGTTCTATATGAGGAGTCTCAGCTTTATGGCGATGCCAACATTTTCTTTCTACACCAAATATTCGGTGAGATTTGCTCATCCAAAGTTTGACTGTCACCAAATGTTATTTTTGAGGAAAGGGGCATTTAAGATAATAAATAATATTCAGCCATTTTTCACATTGATTAAAACAAAGTTGTTCAACTCAAAATGTACACCATATTTTTTTGGTCTTAAACTCATTTACACAGGTAGCCTACACATAGCTTCATGTATGTGCACGTGACCCACCTGTTCAGCCTGGCTTTTGATTAAAAATGTAATAGTTTATAGCTTTTAATTTTATTCTATTGTGCTTGTTTTTGATATTTTAAATTATTTAATTGTATTTATTTATTTATTGTCTACTTATCTTATTATTATCTTTCTATAGTTTTATCTCTTTATCAATTTTATTTGTCTATTGCTTTAGTCTTTTAGCCTTTTTCTTAACCTAGTTTTAGTCCAGCTTTTATTAATCATCTTCTTCTTTTGTCTTTTTAATCTATTTTAACCTAACTTACTCATTTATTAATTTGTTATTTCCACATATTTTATTTACATTGTTTAACTTTTTTTTAATCATTTTTATTTTCTGTTGCATGCATTGGTCTCCAATTTTGTCTTTAAATTGTTCTTTGTCTTACTTCTTTTTAAAATCACTATTATTATTATTGCTGTTATTTTTCCCTCTTTTTAAATGTTGTCATTTGTTCTGTCTTATTATCAGCTTGTCAATCAAATAACTGTAAAGAACTACACTAGTCTGTATGAAAGGTGCTATACAAATAAAATGTGATTGATAGATTGATTGATGCATGAGCACGTAGACAGTACAGTAGAAAGGCCTAGAAGTTCATATAGACAAGAATCCAAAAAGTATAAAATACCATTTATATAATTTTAACAAATATATGATGTAATATATATAACAGTGTATTTAAATATAATAATATGAAGAAAATGTAATGAAAAATTTTGCATATGCAGCCACGTGCACACAGGCACATGCTTACCAGTCCTTATCCAAAATTATACTAGAAAGTGACTATAATATAAACAAATATAATGTATATATAGTGTTGTATAATATTTCATTTAAATATGATAATATAGTATTGAATTTAAATATAATAATATAGTATTGTACTTAAATATGATACTATAATATTGTATTGAACTGGACTGTTGTATCTGTGCCACACTTAAAATGTTTTAAGGTTGGTGAGTTTGTTATGAGATATTCCGCAATAAGTAATCATTATATCAATCAGATAAGTCATGTGTCATAAGCATACAATTTACAGTTTTTAAAAGTACAGAATATTTTAAAAGTTAAGTCATGTATGCATATTTCCTGTCCATCAAGGAAGTATGCAATACTGTGGTGCTTGCGCTCTTCTTTCTGAGCACACTCTATCCTTGGACAGAATCATATAGGAGCAGATTTTACCAAGGAGAACCAGATGTTTTTCATCTACAAAATGAGAAAACATAAACTGAAACATCAATCATCAAAGATTTTAAGCTGTCGAAATCACATTGAATCATTGTTGAATGAAGTCTGATGGTTTCCAAGTTAAGACCCATATTTAGAAACATAGCCCTTATTACCATGTGATATCAGATCATTTTACAATGTAAACTTACCATATATCAGGCTACTTATTTTTCCTAGATATTTAAAATGATTTGCTCACCTTTGAAGCTTGTGAAGTAACACTGTTGTAGAGTTGGCAGCTACACTTGTACTCCCAGGCTATCTTCAGCTCTTTAATGTTGTCCATATTGTAAATGGACTGTACTTATACAGTATAGCACTTTTCTAGTCTTTTTCACCACTCAAAGCACTTTTTACACCACATGTCACATTCATCCATTCACACACAACCAAATACTGATGACAGGGGCTGCCATGCAGGGTGCCAACCTGTTCATCAGGAAAAGACTAATATTCACTCACACATTCATAAACTGCCGGCACAGTCATCAGGAGCAATTTGGGGTTAAATATCTTGACCAAGGACACATCGTGTTGACTGGAGGAGCCAGGAATTGAACTGCCAGTCTTCCAATTAGCGAACGGCCACTCAAGGCCGATCATGGGATCAGCCATGAGTGGAATATCCTCCTCCTGCATCTCATTTTCATTGTCATGATCAGAGCTAGTTAGCCAGTGGGCTGCCTGTGTCAGACTCAGAGTTTGAGCTTCTGTGAAATAATCCAAAATTAGCTCTGTCCAATTGTCATCAGATGTAGCGCCTCTAATTAGGGACCGAGCCGAAAGGCAAGAGGGCGAGGACTCCAGAGGAGTCCTGTCCTTGCCTGGAGGCAACGACCCTATTGAATTTGTATCGTTTTTTATTATTATTCTATCGACACTTTGCGCCTCAATTTGACCCCCTAAACCTGCTCCAAAACTCACCAAATTCGGAACGCACATCAGGTCTGGCGAAAAATTCGATAAAATGGAAAAACAAACAACGTCGAACTCTCTAGCGCCACCTAGAAACACTAAAACGGCCACTACGCCTGATAGGAATATCGTAGAAAGATCAAACCAAAACTCAATTGTTTATCTTATCAAGACCTACAAATCACGCGCTGACACCCCTGACCTAAATCCAACAGGAAGTACACAATTTGCTGTTATATGTGGAATTTTTGACGATTCTTGGCCTGCTACAAACGTTATCTTTTCCGAGGGCGTTCATCGTGGCGGCTTCAAACTTAAATAGCTGACTGAGCACACCCTGCTGCACAAAAGTTCTGAACAACTTTTTCATTACTCGTCTGGTTTGGATTTTAGAAGCCCTCAAAGGTCAAGTGCCCAAAAACCCTCGCCAAAACGCTCCCATAGACAATGAATGGGAAGATAGTCTAATGCCACTTTGACCCTAAATTTGACCACCTAAACATGCTCCAGGACAGACCAAATTCACCACGCACATCAGGTCTGGCCATAAATTTGATAAAATGGAAAAATTAACCCCAAAATTGCCAAAATGGGCTCTCTAGCACCACCTAGAAACAGTAAAACGGGCACTACGCCTGATAGGAATATCGTAGAAAGATCAAACCAAAACTCAATTGTTTGTCTTATCAAGACCTACAAATCACGCGCTGACACCACTGACCTAAATCCAACAGGAAGTGCACAGTTTGCTGTTACATGTGGGATCTTCAACGATTTTTCAGGCTTTTCAAAATATATACAGTCATGTGAAAAAATTAGGACACCCTATGAATACCTGTGGGTTTTTTAACATATTTGGACATATGGATATTTAATATCAATTTTAACAATACTGACACATTCAAGTAATATAACTAAACAATTAAAACTGAAGAAAATACTTTTTAAAACTTTCTGTAAAATGTAATTAAAAAAAAATGCAATTTCTGGTGAGGAATAAATTAGGACACCCCCATATTTATTCCCACTTAAAATAGCTAAAATCACACAGAGGTGTATCACATTAGGCGCAAATGATCAGAACATTGTTATTCAGTATTTCGAAGGAGGCTTGCCCTATTTAAACCTCAGACATTTAGTTTGGTGAGATCGAAAAAACTGTCTGAGGCCTTCAGAAAGAAGATTGTAGCAGCTTATGAGTCTGCTAAGGGATTTAAAAAGATCTCAAAAGAATTTGAAATCAGCCATTCCACTGTACGGAAAATAGTCTACAAGTGCAGGACATTCAAAACAACCGCCAACATGCCCATGTCTGGCCGTCCAAGCAAGTTCACCCCAAGAGCAGGCCGCAAGATGCTAAAAGAAATCACCAAAAACCCAAAAATGTCATCACGGCACCTACAGCAGACTCTTGCTACTGTTGATGTGAAAGTGCATGCCTCTACAATCAGAAAGAGACTACACAAGTTTAATTTTCATGGGAGGTGTGCAAGGAGGAAACCTTTGCTCTCTAAGAAAAACGTGAAGGCCAGACTGAAGTTTGCCAGAGAGAACATAGACAAAGACCAGGACTCCTGGAATAATGTTGTTTGGACAGATGAGTCTAAAATTGAATTATTTGGACACCAGAACAGAGGACATGTTTGGCATAAACCAAAATACAGCATTCCAGGAAAATAACCTCATACCAACTGTGAAGCACGGAGGTGGAAGTGTCATGGTTTGGGGATGCTTTGCTGCAGCATGACCTGGCCAGCTCACCTTCATAGAATCCACCATGAATTCTACTGTGTATCAGAGATGGCTTGAGGAACATGTGAGACCATCGGTAAAATAATTAAAGCTGAAGCGGAACTGGACCCTGCAACATGACAATGTTGGCGAGTCGAGGCGAGTCGTGCTGGAACTGTGTAGTGGAAAAGCGCCAAATGACCCAAAACATACCAGTAAATCCACCAAGGAATGGCTGAAAACTAAGAAATGGAGAGTCCTGGAATGGCCGAGTCAAAGCCCAGATCTTAATCCCATTGAGATGCTGTGGGGTGTGGGGAACGGGCTGTACATGCAAGAAACCCCTCAAACATCTCACAGCTGAAAGAATTCTGCGTTGAGTGGGACAAAACTTCCTCAGATCGATGTCAGAGACTGGTAGATGGCTACAAGAAGCGTCTAACTGAAGTTATTTCAGCCAAAGGGGGTAACACTAGCTATTAGGGGGTAGGGTGTCCTAACTTTTTACTCGAATTAAATTATACATTTTTGTTGATATCTTTTGTTTAATGAGTAAAACAAGGTTAATTTCTGTTGTTTAGCTGCAATTGAATCACTTTCTTTTCCAGAGATAAATAACAATGAGATTAGACATCGATATGTGAACATTTTTTAATAAAGAACTGAATATTTAATGGGGTGTCCTAATTTTTTCACATGACTGTATATATTAATCCTGCATACTTTCAGTTACAGACTCCATTCAAACGTCAAAATGTAGCCACAAGCCACAAGTGTAATTTGGTCTGGCTATGTTTATTACTTTTTGATCTGCGGCCCAACATGTGCACCCTGTTCCTCTCCCATTCAATCCCACATCTCCATTCTGTCTGTGCATGCTATGTTGTCATGCTCTGCAGTCGTTAACTACCATGGCAACGACTGTGTGTGTGTGTGTATGCAGCTGGCTGAGCCAGGTTCATTTGTGGTCTTAGTGTGCCACCCAGTGGAGAAAACTTGTCATGATACCTGATAAGGAAGACACAACAGCATACTTTTAAGAAATGGTATAGGCTTCTCCACTTATAAGGCATTTTGTAGCTCTGGACAAAAATGTAAAGGTTGCCTACCCCTGGGTGTAGTTTCAATGTTCACACATGTTTATTCATTCCAGTGTATGAGTGACAGAGAAAGTGAGATAGCCAGTGGTTTTCAAACTTTTTACACAGTACCACCTCAAATAATATTGGGCTCTTAGACTACTAACACCATCATAGACCTGGGTACCATCAAGATAAAAGATTTAATATAATAAGCCATATTATGTTCTCATTAGTTTGTGACATTCCACGTGCAAATACTCACAACATCAGACATCAAGTCCATTGGCAGGTTATCTTCCGCTCTTCTAGAAGTGGTCGTGCTTCTTGTTGCTATCGACTAAAATAAACATAAGTAAAGAAGTTTTGAGTGTCTAAAATGTGCTGTAATAAACAACACATTATATAACTTGCAGAAACAAAAACTAAAGTGTGACATTTAATTTAATTTATATTGATATATCAATCTTATACACCTTAAATTATTGTTGGTCAATGATACACATACACTTTGAAGATGAGCTGGAAAGCTGAAAATGGTTGGCACAACACCATCTTTAAGCCGGACAGTCTGCCGCGTCCTGTCGAAGTCCTCACTCCTGAAGTGGTCACTGCAGAGCACGGTCCTGTCAGAGGCAGCAAAACTGCCCCTTCTTAGGGCAAGTTCCCACATATGCCTGCTCTCTCTGGTTTTGGGAAACCTTAAAAAAGTGAGAAATGTACCCAGATATTTAAATTATTGTCAACATTTCCAATCCGTATTTAAGATTAAACACACTAAAAACAATAAAAAGGTGTCCAAAATTTCATTCAGTGATTGTGTTAACAAACATATTCTAAAAAGCTTTGTGTCAACAACAATCTAGCAATACTATTATGTAATAGCCCCGCTGTTCCTGTGTAACAGGACCTGTATTGTACATACTTCCACTAAGTAACTAACGATTATCCTAAAAATAAGTCATAATATTGTAATATCCTACTTGTGAAAGGTGATCCCACTGGTTCTCATTTCGAGACAACGCTGATTAGCGCATCCGTAGGCTGCACAAGAGTCTGGCATCTTCAATTGTCAAGTCAGCAACGATTAAGTCGTTTTTTGAAAAGGAAACCTGCAATTTCAACATGTTTAAGCTGTCAGAATTATAACCACGTTAATAACGTTCGTAAGAAACCAAACCGTTTGTAAATCCATCAAGATTTCAGTGAGATAAGTGTATTAACGGTTGTGCAGACCACTGATTTACCTCAGGTAACACAGATTCCACCAGAAAGCTTGCCCGTAGTAAGATGGCCGCCAGTGCGGACGTTCGACTCAGCGCGGATGTGACATCTAGTGTTCTATATATATCTATGGTCACGGCAATACACCCTAGTCGGCATCTACCAATCACAGCCCGCCCTCGTTGACGGACAGGGCTCCGCCGACTGGCAGCCAATCAAAGCATCACAGTTTTCATCCCTAGTCGGCAAGCACCAATAAGGCTGTATGTGAAGTCGGCGAAAGTCGGAGAGACACCCCCCCCAAAAGCCTGTGATTCGTCCGAGTGTTTTCTAAGCGTGTGATTGGTCCGTGTGTTTTCTAAGCCTGTGATTGGTCCGTGTGTTTTCTAAGCATGTGATTGGTCCGTGTGTTTTCTAAGCTTGTGATTGGTCCGTGTTTTTTTCTAAGCATGTGATTGGTCTGTGTGATTGGTTCGTGTGATTGGTCTGTGTGGTTTCTAAGCGTGTGATTGGTCCGTGTGGTTTCTAAGCGTGTGATTGGTCCGTGTGATTGGTTCGTGTGATTGGTCCGTGTGTTTTCTAAGCGTGTGATTGGTCCGTGTGTTTTCTAAGCCTGTGATTGGTCCGTCTGTTTTCTAAGCGTGTGATTGGTCTGTGTGATTGGTTCGTGTGATTGGTTTGTGTGGTTTCTAAGCGTGTGATTTGTCCGTGTGGTTTCTAAGCGTGTGATTGGTCCGTGTGTTTTCTAAGACTGTGATTGGTCCGTGTGGTTTCTAAGCGTGTGATTGGTCCGTGTGTTTTCTAAGCCTGTAATTGGTCCGTGTGTTTTCTAAGCGTGTGATTGGTCCGTGTGTTTTCTAAGCCTGTGATTGGTCCGTGTGTTTTCTAAGCGTGTGATTGGTCTGTGTGATTGGATCGTGTGATTGGTCCGTGTGGTTTCTAAGCGTGTGATTGGTCCGTGTGTTTTCTAAGCCTGTGATTGGTCCGTGTGTTTTCTAAGCGTGTGATTTGTCCGTGTGGTTTCTAAGCGTATGATTGGTCCGTGTGTTTTCTAAGCGTGTGATTGGTCTGTGTGATTGGTTCGTGTGATTGGTCTGTGTGTTTTCTAAGCCTGTGATTGGTCTGTGTTTTCTAAGCCTGTGATTGGTCCGTTTGGTTTTTAAGCGTGTGATTGGTCCGTGTGTTTTCTAAGCGTGTGATTGGTCCGTGTGTTTTCTAAGCGTGTGATTGGTCCGTGTGTTATCTAAGCGTGTAATTGGTCCGTGTGTTTTCTAAGCCTGTGATTGGTCCGTGTGTTTTCTAAGCGTGTGATTGGTCTGTGTGGTTTCTAAGCCTGTGATTGGTCCATGTGGTTTCTAAGCGTATGATTGGTCCATGTGTTTTCTAAGCCTGTGATTGGTCCGTGTGCTTTCTAAGCCTGTGATTGGTCCGTGTGGTTTATAAGCCTGTGATTGGTCCGTGTGCTTTCTAAGCCTGTGATTGGTCTGTGTGATTGGATCGTGTGATTGGTCTGTGTGGTTTCTAAGCGTGTGATTGGTCCGTGTGGTTTCTAAGCGTGTGATTGGTCCGTGTGATTGGTTCGTGTGATTGGTCCGTGTGTTTTCTAAGCGTGTGATTGGTCCGTGTGTTTTCTAAGCCTGTGATTGGTCCGTCTGTTTTCTAAGCGTGTGATTGGTCTGTGTGATTGGTTCGTGTGATTGGTTTGTGTGGTTTCTAAGCGTGTGATTTGTCCGTGTGGTTTCTAAGCGTGTGATTGGTCCGTGTGTTTTCTAAGACTGTGATTGGTCCGTGTGGTTTCTAAGCGTGTGATTGGTCCGTGTGTTTTCTAAGCCTGTAATTGGTCCGTGTGTTTTCTAAGCGTGTGATTGGTCCGTGTGTTTTCTAAGCCTGTGATTGGTCCGTGTGTTTTCTAAGCGTGTGATTGGTCTGTGTGATTGGATCGTGTGATTGGTCCGTGTGGTTTCTAAGCGTGTGATTGGTCCGTGTGTTTTCTAAGCCTGTGATTGGTCCGTGTGTTTTCTAAGCGTGTGATTTGTCCGTGTGGTTTCTAAGCGTATGATTGGTCCGTGTGTTTTCTAAGCGTGTGATTGGTCTGTGTGATTGGTTCGTGTGATTGGTCTGTGTGTTTTCTAAGCCTGTGATTGGTCTGTGTTTTCTAAGCCTGTGATTGGTCCGTTTGGTTTTTAAGCGTGTGATTGGTCCGTGTGTTTTCTAAGCGTGTGATTGGTCCGTGTGTTTTCTAAGCGTGTGATTGGTCCGTGTGTTATCTAAGCGTGTAATTGGTCCGTGTGTTTTCTAAGCCTGTGATTGGTCCGTGTGTTTTCTAAGCGTGTGATTGGTCTGTGTGGTTTCTAAGCCTGTGATTGGTCCATGTGGTTTCTAAGCATATGATTGGTCCATGTGTTTTCTAAGCCTGTGATTGGTCCGTGTGCTTTCTAAGCCTGTGATTGGTCCGTGTGGTTTATAAGCGTGTGATTGGTCCGTGTGTTTTCTAAGCCTTTGATTGGTCCTTGTGTTTTCTAAGCCTGTGATTGGTCCATGTGTTTTCTAAGCCTGTGATTGGTCCGTGTGTTTTCTAAGCTTGTGATTGGTCCGTGTGTTTTCTAAGCGTGTGATTGGTCCGTGTGTTTTCTAAGCCTGTGATTGGTCCGTGTGTTTTCTAAGCGTGTGATTGGTCTGTGTGATTGGTTCGTGTGATTGGTCTGTGTGGTTTCTAAGCCTGTGATTGGTCCGTGTGGTTTCTAAGCGTGTGATTGGTCCGTGTGGTTTCTAAGCGTGTGATTGGTCCGTGTGTTTTCTAAGCCTGTGATTGGTCCTTGTGTTTTCTAAGCCTGTGATTGGTCCATGTGTTTTCTAAGCCTGTGATTGGTCCGTGTGTTTTCTAAGCTTGTGATTGGTCCGTGTGTTTTCTAAGCGTGTGATTGGTCCGTGTGTTTTCTAAGCCTGTGATTGGTCCGTGTGTTTTCTAAGCGTGTGATTGGTCTGTGTGATTGGTTCGTGTGATTGGTCTGTGTGGTTTATAAGCGTGTGATTGGTCCGTGTGGTTTCTAAGCGTGTGATTGGTCCGTGTGTTTTCTAAGCTTGTGATTGGTCCGTGTGTTTTCTAAGCCTGTGATTGGTCCGTGTGGTTTCTAAGCGTGTGATTGGTCCGTGTGTTTTCTAAGCCTGTGATTGGTCCGTGTGTTTTCTAAGCCTGTGATTGGTCCGTGTGTTTTCTAAGCGTGTGATTGGTCCGTGTGTTTTCTAAGCCTGCGATTGGTCCGTGTGGTTTCTAAGCGTGTGATTGGTCTGTGTGTTTCTAAGCCTGTGATTGGTTCGTGTGATTGTTCTGTGTGGTTTCTAAGCGTGTGATTGGTCCGTGTGGTTTCTAAGCCTGTGATTGGTCCGTGTGGTTTCTAAGCGTGTGATTGGTCAGTGTGTTTTCTAAGCCTGTGATTGGTCCGTGTATTTTCTAAGCGTGTGATTGGTCCTTGTGTCTTCTAAGCCTGTGATTGGTCCCTTTGTTTTCTAAGCGTGTGATTGGTCTGTGTGATTGGTTCGTGTGATTGGTCTGTGTGGTTTCTAAGCGTGTGATTGGTCCGTGTGGTTTCTAAGCGTGTGATTGGTCCGTGTGTTTTCTAAGCCTGTGATTGGTCCTTGTGTTTTCTAAGCCTGTGATTGGTCCCTGTGTTCTAAGCGTGTGATTGGTCTGTGTGATTGGTTCGTGTGATTGGTCTGTGTGGTTTCTAAGCGTGTGATTGGTCCGTGTGGTTTCTAAGCGTGTGATTGGTCCGTGTGTTTTCTAAGCCTGTGATTGGTCTGTGTGTTTTCTAAGCCTGTGATTGGTCCGTGTGTTTTCTAAGCCTGTGATTGGTCCGTGTGGTTTCTAAGCGTGTGATTGGTCCGTGTGTTTTCTAAGCGTGTGATTGGTCTATGTGATTGGGTCGTGTGATTGGTCTGTGTGGTTTCTAAGCGTGAGATTGGTCCGTATGGTTTTCTAAGCGTTTGATTGGTCTGTGTGATTGGTTCGTGTGATTGGTCTGTGTGGTTTCTAAGCGTGTGATTGGTCCGTGTGTTTTCTAAGCCTGTGATTGGTCCGTGTGTTTTCTAAGCGTGTGATTGGTCCGTGTGTTTTCTAAGCGTGTGATTGGTCCGTGTGGTTTCTAAGCGTATGATTGGTCCGTGTGTTTTCTAAGCGTGTGATTGGTCTGTGTGATTGGTTCGTGTGATTGGTCTGTGTGTTTTCTAAGCCTGTGATTGGTCCGTGTGTTTTCTAAGCCTGTGATTGGTCCGTTTGGTTTTTAAGCGTGTGATTGGTCCGTGTGTTTTCTAAGCGTGTGATTGGTCCGTGTGTTTTCTAAGCGTGTGATTGGTCCGTGTGTTCTCTAAGCGTGTGATTGGTCCGTGTGTTTTCTAATCGTGTGATTGGTCTGTGTGGTTTCTAAGCGTGTGATTGGTCCGTGTGGTTTCTAAGCGTGTGATTGGTCTGTGTGTTTCTAAGCCTGTGATTGGTCTGTGTGATTGGTTCGTGTGATTGGTCTGTGTGTTTTCTAAGCGTGTGATTGGTCCGTGTGGTTTCTAAGCGTGTGATTGGTCCGTGTGTTTTCTAAGCCTGTGATTGGTCCGTGTGTTTTCTAAGCGTGTGATTGGTCTTTGTGGTTTCTAAGCGTGTGATTGGTCCGTGTGGTTTCTAAGCGTATGATTGGTCCATGTGTTTTCTAAGCCTGTGATTGGTCCGTGTGCTTTCTAAGCCTGTGATTGGTCCGTGTGGTTTCTAAGCGTGTGATTGGTCCGTGTGTTTTCTAAGCCTGTGATTGGTCCTTGTGTTTTCTAAGCCTGTGATTGGTCCATGTTTTTCTAAGCCTGTGATTGGTCCGTGTGTTCTCTAAGCTTGTGATTGGTCCGTGTGTTTTCTAAGCGTGTGATTGGTCCGTGTGTTTTCTAAGCCTGTGATTTGTCCGTGTGTTTTCTAAGCGTGTGATTGGTCTGTGTGATTGGTTCGTGTGATTGGTCTGTGTGGTTTATAAGCGTGTGATTGGTCCATGTGGTTTCTAAGCGTGTGATTGGTCCGTGTGTTTTCTAAGCTTGTGATTGGTCCGTGTGTTTTCTAAGCCTGTGATTGGTCCGTGTGGTTTCTAAGCGTGTGATTGGTCCGTGTGTTTTTCTAAGCCTGTGATTGGTCCGTGTGTTTTCTAAGCGTGTGATTGGTCCGTGTGTTTTCTAAGCCTGTGATTGGTCCGTGTGGTTTCTAAGCGTGTGATTGGTCTGTGTGTTTCTAAGCCTGTGATTGGTTCGTGTGATTGGTCTGTGTGGTTTCTAAGTGTGTTATTGGTCCGTGTGGTTTCTAAGCCTGTGATTGGTCCGTGTGGTTTCTAAGCGTGTGATTGGTCCGTGTGTTTTCTAAGCCTGTGATTGGTCCGTGTGTTTTCTAAGCGTGTGATTGGTCCTTGTGTTTTCTAAGCCTGTGATTGGTCCCTGTGTTTTCTAAGCGTGTGATTGGTCTGTGTGATTGGTTTGTGTGATTGGTCTGTGTGGTTTCTAAGCGTGTGATTGGTCCGTGTGGTTTCTAAGCGTGTGATTGGTCCGTGTGTTTTCTAATCCTGTGATTCGTCTGTTTGTTTTCTAAGCCTGTGATTGGTCCGTGTGTTTTCTAAGCCTGTGATTGGTCCGTGTGGTTTCTAAGCGTGTGATTGGTCCGTGTGTTTTCTAAGCGTGTGATTGGTCTATGTGATTGGTTCGTGTGATTGGTCTGTGTGGTTTCTAAGCGTGTGATTGGTCCGTGTGTTTTCTAAGCGTTTGATTGGTCTGTGTGATTGGTTCGTGTGATTGGTCTGTGTGGTTTCTAAGCGTGTGATTGGTCCGTGTGTTTTCTAAGCCTGGGATTGGTCTGTGTGTTTTCTAAGCGTGTGATTGGTCCGTGTGTTTTCTAAGCGTGTGATTGGTCCGTGTGGTTTCTAAGCGTATGATTGGTCCGTGTGTTTTCTAAGCGTGTGATTGGTCTGTGTGTTTTCTAAGCCTGTGATTGGTCCTTGTGTTTTCTAAGCCTGTGATTGGTCCCTGTGTTTTCTAAGCGTGTGATTGGTCTGTGTGATTGGTTCGTGTGATTGGTCTGTGATTGGTCTGTGTGATTGGTTCGTGTGATTGGTCTGTGTGTTTTCTAAGCCTGTGATTGGTCCGTGTGGTTTCTAAGCCTGTGATTGGTCCGTTTGGTTTTTAAGCCTGTGATTGGTCCGTGTGGTTTCTAAGCGTGTGATTGGTCCGTGTGTTTTTCTAAGCGTGTGACTGGTCTATGTGATTGGTTCGTGTGATTGGTCTGTGTGGTTTCTAAGCGTGAGATTGGTCCGTATGGTTTTCTAAGCGTTTGATTGGTCTGTGTGATTGGTTCGTGTGATTGGTCTGTGTGGTTTCTAAGCGTGTGATTGGTACGTGTCTTTTCTAAGCCTGTGATTGGTCTGTGTGTTTTCTAAGCGTGTGATTGGTCCGTGTGTTTTCTAAGCGTGTGATTGGTCCGTGTGGTTTCTAAGCGTATGATTGGTCCGTGTGTTTTCTAAGCGTGTGATTGGTCTGTGTGTTTTCTAAGCCTGTGATTGGTCCGTGTGGTTTCTAAGCGTGTGATTGGTCCGTGTGTTTTCTAAGCCTGTGATTGGTCCTTGTGTTTTCTAAGCCTGTGATTGGTCCCTGTGTTTTCTAAGCGTGTGATTGGTCTGTGTGATTGGTTCGTGTGATTGGTCTGTGTGGTTTCTAAGCGTGTGATTGGTCCGTGTGGTTTCTAAGCCTGTGATTGGTCCGTGTGTTTTCTAAGCCTGTGATTGGTCTGTGTGTTTTCTAAGCCTGTGATTGGTCCGTGTGTTTTCTAAGCCTGTGATTGGTCCGTGTGGTTTCTAAGCGTGTGATTGGTCCGTGTGTTTTCTAAGCGTGTGATTGGTCTATGTGATTGGTTCGTGTGATTGGTCTGTGTGGTTTCTAAGCATGAGATTGGTCCGTATGGTTATCTAAGCGTTTGATTGGTCTGTGTGATTGGTTCGTGTGATTGGTCTGTGTGGTTTCTAAGCGTGTGATTGGTCCGTGTGTTTTCTAAGCCTGTGATTGGTCCGTGTGTTTTCTAAACGTGTGATTGGTCCGTGTGTTTTCTAATCGTGTGATTGGTCCGTGTGGTTTCTAAGCGTATGATTGGTCCGTGTGTTTTCTAAGCGTGTGATTGGTCTGTGTGATTGGTTCGTGTGATTGGTCTGTGTGTTTTCTAAGCCTGTGATTGGTCCGTGTGTTTTCTAAGACTGTGATTGGTCCGTTTGGTTTTTAAGCGTGTGATTGGTCCGTCTGTTTTCTAAGCGTGTGATTGGTCCGTTTGTTTTCTAAGCGTGTGATTGGTCCGTGTGTTCTCTAAGCGTGTGATTGGTCCGTGTGTTTTCTAATCGTGTGATTGGTCTGTGTGGTTTCTAAGCGTGTGATTGGTCCGTGTGGTTTCTAAGCGTGTGATTGGTCTGTGTGTTTCTAAGCCTGTGATTGGTCTGTGTGATTGGTTCTTGTGATTGGTCTGTGTGGTTTCTAAGCGTGTGATTGGTCCGTGTGGTTTCTAAGCGTGTGATTGGTCCGTGTGTTTACTAAGCGTGTGATTGGTCCGTGTGTTTTCTAAGCCTGTGATTGGTCCTTGTGTTTTCTAAGCGTGTGATTGGTCCGTGTGGTTTCTAAGCGTGTGATTGGTCCGAGTGGTTTCTAAGCGTATGATTGGTCCATGTGTTTTCTAAGCGTGTGATTGGTCCGCGTGCTTTCTAAGCCTGTGATTGGTCCGTGTGGTTTCTAAGCGTGTGATTGGTCCGTATGTTTTCTAAGCCTGTGATTGGTCCATGTGTTTTCTAAGCCTGTGATTGGTCCGTGTGTTTTCTAAGCTTGTGATTGGTCCGTGTGTTTTCTAAGCGTGTGATTGGTCCGTGTGTTTTCTAAGCCTGTGATTGGTCCGTGTGTTTTCTAAGTGTGTGATTGGTCTGTGTGATTGGTTCGTGTGATTGGTCTGTGTGGTTTCTAAGCGTGTGATTTGTCCGTGTGGTTTCTAAGCGTGTGATTGGTCCGTGTGTTTTCTAAGCTTGTGATTGGTCCGTGTGTTTTCTAAGCCTGTGATTGGTCCGTGTGGTTTCTAAGCGTGTGATTGGTCTGTGTGTTTTTAAGCCTGTGATTGGTTCGTGTGATTGGTCTGTGTGGTTTCTAAGCGTGTGATTGGTCCGTGTGGTTTCTAAGCGTGTGATTGGTCCGTGTGTTTTCTAAGCCTGTGATTGGTCCGTGTGTTTTCTAAGCGTGTGATTGGTCCTTGTGTTTTCTAAGCCTGTGATTGGTCCCTGTGTTTTTTCTAAGCGTGTGATTGGTCTGTGTGATTGGTTCGTGTGATTGGTCTGTGTGGTTTCTAAGCGTGTGATTGGTCCGTGTAGTTTCTAAGCGTGTGATTGGTCCGTGTGTTTTCTAAGCCTGTGATTGGTCCGTGTGTTTTCTAAGCCTGTGATTGGTCCGTGTGTTTTCTAAGCTTGTGATTGGTCCGTGTTTTCTAAGCCTGTGATTGGTCCGTGTGTTTTCTAAGCCTTTTATTGGTCCGTGTGGTTTCTAAGCGTGTGATTGGTCCGTGTGTTTTCTAAGCCTGTGATTGGTCCTTGTGGTTTCTAAGCGTGTGATTGGTCCGTGTGTTTTCTAAGCCTGTGATTGGTCCGTGTGTTTTCTAAGCCTGTGATTGGTCCGTGTGTTCTCTAAGCCTGTGATTGGTCCGTGCAGGTGACGTCTTACCTGGGAAAAAGAGACTTTGTGGATCATCTGGACCACGTTGATACAGTAGGTGAGTCAGCACATCTGGAGGTTTGTAACATTTTAATCAGCTGGTTGGTCTTGGTTTCTGTCCTGCAAAGATTAAAGGTGGAAATGTTTATATACAGATTGTTTTAAAGCTTTTTAACTTTGACATGAAGTCGTAGAAAATATCTGAAGTTTGATTTATGAATAAAAAATGATCCTGATGAGTTTCTGAACAACCGAGGAGGCAAAAGTAGAATTTCTTATTCAACTCCTTTACTCAAGTAAAAGTAAGAAAGTTCAAAAGTCAAAATTAATTTTTACCTCTTTTGATAACTTGGCAAAATAAAATAAGTTCCCGACACACAGAATAGGATCGTTTTCCTCTTTTGTTAAAAGAATCACTGGACACTACATTTCAGACAAAAACTATTGGCTCTTTTCCAATATACAGTTCTAGCTCTAGGGTGTGCTGCCGTGACTGGCTTCGCCGATAAGCAAGTCCCGCCTCCTCTGCGCCCCATTGGCAAACAGTCCCGTCAGTCAGCGCTTTTTATATATATAGATAGCCGGGAGAGAAAGCCCGTTTTTGCCTTGTCATAAAGCCAACTCTTTGCACTTATCTCGAGGTAAGGCATGCTCAGCATATTACTTTGTCTTCATTTTAGTTTTGTCGTTCATTGAGTTTAAGTAAAGCCATGAAGTGTCTGTGTGTAATGTAAATCGCAGCAGCCCAAATAGCCTATTAAAACTGTCATAAGTGTTAATTTTCTTTAAAAAATCACGCCGAATGTAAAAACGAAGGTAGAGGATGTGTTAAAAGTTTGTAATATATTTTAAAGTTCGTGCTCTGAAGAGATATATTAAATTTATAGTAAAATTGGTTGATACGCTAAGGGACTTCAGCAGTAAAAATGGGCGCAAGTCTCCGCAAATCCTCCAGTTTAATTAATAACTGCAATATTACTGTACTCTGTGGAAATGTGCGCGTTAACTTTATATTTTTCGTGTATGAGTCGGCATAGGTAATACATTTTCATTATCTATAAAAGTTAAATGGCATTGTAATAACTTATTCTGTACAAAATAGTCCATAAAAATTAAACAGCATTGCATTAACACTGTAGTAATAACTTATGCTGTACGAAATGATACATAAACGTTCAACAGCATTGTAATGACTTACTCTGTATGAAACTATTCATTAGTCCACAGCATTGCATGAAAGATAATAGAGTAATATATGTGAAGTGAGTAAATGCCATCAAAGGTGTTTAAAATAAGAATATTTAAAGCACTGTAACTGTAGTAGCCATCAAAGGTGTTTAAAATAAAAATATTTAAAGCACTATAACTGTAGTAGCAAAATAGGAGAAATACAGTAATAATGAATAATATTGTCCATGATATTGATTTATTGCTGTTCCCAGTGTGGCAGTCTGAAGCTGTCCTACCTCTATCACATATAATATATATAATATAGTATATTTAATATAATTGTAGACAGACAGCTTCTTACACGCTCTTGTTGTGTTTTCTACAGATGGAGTACAAGCCCGCGTTTAGGTTCCTGCCTGGGTCCCCCACCCAGCTAAAGCTTCAGGCCTCTGCTGAAGCTGTGCAGGTGGCCAGGCAGAACCGGCAGGTTGCCAGCCAGCCCCTTCCTCTGATGTCAATGCAGAGGGCCGAGTCCCACAGCCCAGGGAGGGAACCCCACTGACCGGCGCCACATTCTCAGCAGGATGGAGGTGCAGTTCGGTCAGTACCGGGGTCAGACCTTCCACTGGCCGCTGACTCACGACGTCGGCTATTCGGCAGGGCTGCTGGCAAGCCACAAGATGGAGCGAACTTTTTCATTACTCGTCTGGTTTTGATTTTAGAAGCCCTCAAAGGTCAAGTGCCCAAAAACCCTCGCCAAAACGCTCTAGTCTAATGCCACTTTGACCCTAAATTTGACCACCTAAACATACTCCAGGACAGACCAAATTCACCACGCACATCAGGTCTGGCCGTAAATTTGATAAAATGGAAAAATTAACCCCAAAATTGCCAAAATGGGCTCTCTAGCGCCACCTAGAAACAGTAAAACGGCCACTACGCCTGATAGGAATGTCGTAGAAAGATCAAACCAAAACTCAATTGTTTGTCTTATCAAGACCTACAAATCAAATGCTGACACCACTGACCTAAATCCAACAGGAAGTGCACAATTTGCCGTTACATGTGGGATCTTCGACGATTTTTCAGGCTTTTCAAAATATATATATTAATCCTGCATACTTTCAGTTACAGACTCCATTCAAACGTCAAAATGTAGCCACAAGCCACAAGTGTAATTTGGTCTGGCTATGTTTATTACTTTTTGATCTGCGGCCCAACATGTGCACCCTGTTCCTCTCCCATTCAATCCCACATCTCCATTCTGTCTGTGCATGCTATGTTGTCATGCTCTGCAGTCGTTAACTACCATGGCAACGACTGTGTGTGTGTGTGTATGCAGCTGGCTGAGCCAGGTTCATTTGTGGTCTTAGTGTGCCACCCAGTGGAGAAAACTTGTCATGATACCTGATAAGGAAGTTTTCTGATTCTAGTTCAAGTTTATTGACTGTATTATTATGATTTTAGATATCTGTGCAGTCTGTCAACTATTTCACTGACATTGCTGTCAAAGTCTAGATCAAACACAAATTACATGAGCATGAACTACAAACATATCTACAGGTT
The DNA here is from genome assembly GCF_963691925.1 of Scomber scombrus. NCBI lineage: Eukaryota > Metazoa > Chordata > Actinopteri > Scombriformes > Scombridae > Scomber > Scomber scombrus. Next base: position 597,842 of record NC_084989.1, read on the forward strand.
TCACTGGAAATAAGTTCCTCTCTTGTTTGACTCATCAAAGAGATCGTGTGTGTAACGTGTATCTACTTATTGCAGTGTCCAATAAATGCCCGGGTCCGAATGCGTCTGAATGCAACTGACGGAAACCTTTCCGCTTCGCCGCGGCCCGACGTGCGCAAGGGGGCGAGGTCCCGCCCAACGCTGCTCGCAGCTTTAATGGGAATTGAATTTAAATAGTTGAGCGATGTCTTCCTCGTGTATTTAGCTTTCTATATTGCTCTGATGTCAACCACAAGCCGTCTCATCTGTCAATAAACTCTGTTCAACCATGTCAATAAACAGGGGAAATACTTTACAACCTTGCGTTATGTTTAAGAGTTTCAAAACTATATTTATCATTTGCATTAATGTTGAAGTTATATTAAAGTTGAGACTATTTATTCAGAAACCCAAAAAATCCCAAAATGGCACCAAAAAAAAAAAGTTCATGAAAAAACTTGTTTTTACAAGAATCAGACCCTTCAGGATTTTTGCGATGTTGCATCACAACTATTAAAGCAATTTTAACCAGTCACTGCAACTTTTCTGCAAATTTGACCAATCATCATAATTTCCCACAACACGCAGCTACCAGAAGTCCTTTCCAATACATCAGTAACATGAGACTGGATGGCCTGAAAAAAATAAATTTTATCTTTTTGTTATGTTTGTATAATTACTATTTCATTCATAATTTGAATGAAATTTTATTAATTTACTGTATACCTAAACTATTTTCCCTCTCATGTAGGATATGTATCCTAGATTCAATTTTGTTTTTTTATATAGGCCTACCTTCACAATGACATCTGCAAGGCCAGCTGACATTCTTGAGAGGGTGTCTTCAATACAAGTCCCATTTGTTTGACTTTGAGGGTCAGAAGTAAGGTGCCATAACAAGTCATCTTCTTGTATAATGTCTAATCCCTTTACACACTCCTTAGGCAGGTTGCCACCTCAGCAGCAGATTAAGGTGAGGAGGGGGCAAGAGGAGAGAAACACAGAGGAACAAAGTTGAACATCACCACCATGAGGACCTCACATTAACCTGCTCCGGAGCAGCAAATAAAAACAAAAGATTTTCTTATATTAGAAAAATACAGGCAGTGATTATAAATGCAACGTTTATGTTGGATAGACCTCATCATTCATTAACTACCATGAAGGGACCTGCTCTTCATTGCTGACATGGTTTGGGTCCACTTATCCCCTTAGAAGGGAAAGGTCAATGGTAATCAATACAAAGTTGTTGTGAGTGATCACTTTATCCTATGATGAAACATTTCTATCCTGATGGTAGTGGTCTCTTCCAGACCCATCCATAGGGCATGAGGGGTCACTGAATGGTTTGATATTCATTAGAACTTTGTACCTCATATGCCATGTCCTTTGCAGTCACTAGATTTCAACCCGAATGACGGAATATCTTTTGGAAGAACGGTGTTCATCCCTCCAGAAGAGTTCCACAGACTTGTGCCAAGGCACACTGAGGCCGTTCTGGTGATACATAGGGGTGGCTGTGGCTCAGGAGGTAGAGTGGTCGACCACCAATTGGAAGATTGGCAGAACCTTGTGAAACTCCACTTTTGTGTGCATAAAGGATTCATCGTTAAAGGACTATGGTCACAGTCTGTTAATAAAGACAGATTGATAATAACTAGTAAATATGTTTTAACTAAGGATAAAACTTCTTTAAGCAACCTAGTTGGGATGGGGTCGAAGACAGGATGATTTTTTAGATGAAGAAATAGTTTGTTAGTTCATGAAGGCAGAAACAGTCAAAATATATACAGTCATGTGAAAAAATTAGGACACCCCATTAAATATTCAGTTCTTTATTAAAAAATGTTCACATGTCGATGTATAATCTCATTGTTATTTATCTGTGGAAAAGAAAGTGATTCAATTGCAGGTAAACAACAAAAATTAAAATATTTGACTCGGCCATTCCAGGACTCTCCATTTCTTAGTTTTCAGCCATTCCTTGGTGGATTTACTGGTATGTTTTGGGTCATTTGGCGCTTTTCCACTACACAGTTCCAGCACGACTCGCCTCAACTCGCCAACATTGTCATGTTGCAGGGTCCAGTTCCGCTTCAGCTTTAATTATTTTACCGATGGTCTCACATGTTCCTCAAGCC